>NW_028229449.1:245000-251107 GCF_041138505.1 Cibotium barometz | reverse complement strand
ATTATTTTTTATGCATAAAGGAATAAATTTCTTTATTATGAAAGTGTTACTTTCATCAAAATAGATTTTTATACATAAATGAATAATTTTCTTTTATTATGAAAGTGTTACTTTCATCAAAATAGATTTTTATACATAAAGAAATAATTTTCTTTTATTATGAAAGTGTTACTTTCATCAAAATAGATTTTTATGCATAAAGGAATAATTTTCTTTTATAAAAGTGTTACTTTTATCATAATTGATTTTCATGCATAAAAGTATGCACAAAAGATTATTATTTTTATATAAAAGTGTTACTTTTATCATAGATGATTTTTATGCATAAATGGGTGCATAAAAGATATTTTTTTACATATTAAAATTGTGATTTTCATCATAAATGAATTGTATGCATAAAAGATATTTTTATATTAAAAGTGTGATTTCCATCATAAATGATTTTATGCATAAATAGGATGCATAAGAAAAATTCTTTTATTCAAAAAGAGTAATTCCTGCTAAATTAGATTTATGCATGGGAAGATGCATAAAGAATTTATTTTAATCCAAAAGTGTTATTCTCATCAATTTGATTTTATGCATAGAAAGATGCATAAAGAAATCTATTTTTAGTTCAAAAGAGTTATTTTCATCAATTTTGATTTTATGCATAAGAAGAAGCATAAAAGATTGAAATTTTAATTCAAAAGTGTCATTTTCATTTAAAATAAATTTATGCGTAAGAAGATGCATAAAAGATTGATTTCTATTTTGAAAGTGTTATTCTCCTTAAAATGGAATTTATGCATAAATAGATGCGTAAAGAAATCTTATATCAAAAATAAGAATTCTCTTGTATTCTATAAATAGATACGAGGATGTGAAACGAATCAGATAGATGAAAATGAACGAGGAATAGATGGAGATGTATGTATGTGAAAGAATGGACGTAGTTATATGTATGTGAAAGAAATGATGTAGATGTATGTATGTGAAGGATGTATGTGAAAGGAAAGATGTATGTGGAAATGGATGTATGAATGTAGATATGGAATGTGGATATGGATGTATGTGAATGTAAATGTGGATATGGATGTATGGATGTATGTATGTAGATGTGGATGTATGAATGAGGATGTGAAAATGGATGTATGGATGTAGATGTGGACGTGGATGTATGGATGTAGATGTGGATGTATGGATGTGGATGTGGATGTATGGATATATGTATGTGGATGTGGATGTGGATGTATGAATGAGGATGTGAAAATGGATGTATAGATGTATATGTGGACGTGGATTTATGGATGTGGATGTGGATATGGATGTATGAATGTGGATGTGGATGTATGGATGTGGATATGGATGTGTATGTATGAATGCGGATGTGGAATTAGATGTATGATGTGGATGTACGAATGTGGATGTGTATGTAGAATAATGAATGTGAATGTGTATGTGAAATAATGTGTCGTCGATATGAGTGAATGGATGAGAATGAGTACACATATGAGTGGAATGTGGAATAAGTAATGTGGACTAAGGAGGGATAATGTGGAAAGACGAGAGTTCGATATAGAAACTGTATTTTGTGACCTGTTTGTAAATGACTGTTTTATGTCAAGAATGCTAGGGAAGCATTTTGACCGTCTTGTGGATTAAGGTCATGGAGACCTAACTGATAAAGTTGCAACTGCTGACGGAGAGTCAATGGAGGACATCTCGCGTAGCAAGGTCGACCGAGGTCTTGACCAGCCTCGGTTCGATTTAAATGGTGAGCTTCCGGTACGGTGGATGAGGGACCAAGGAAGCGGCCTATGAGTGAAGCACTAGGTCACCTGCGAAGGATCCTAGAGGGTGCTGAGCTCGGGCTCTGGGTCGCCAAAGATACCCACACGTGCGTCGTGGAAGATATTGGAACAAGGAGTAAGAGTTGTTTTCTGAAACCGGGCATGGATCTGGTTGATTGACCTTGCTGGTCCTCAACAGATGAGTCCATGGCTCTCTTATATGGATCTGTTGATTGATCTTGCTGATCTTCAACAAGGATTCCATCTTGATTTTTATATGTGAAAGTATTCCCGGGTACTATGAGCTAGGAATTATTGAAAAGGCCCCTGAGTGAACAGGTGGTGAGCGTTCTGGTTGCCAATGATGCCATAAGTACATCGATGAATGAATGATTGGAAATATGGATTCAACCAGAGAATTCGAGGATTGTCATCAGCGACATAATGGTTTCATTAAAGGATTGTTTTAAAGTTAGTTGATGCTGAGAAAAAAGTAATTTCATATTGGGTGTGTAAGTGGTGTGACTAGTTTTATGTTTGCATGAACTTCCGGCTAGGGGGCCTGGGAACTCTTTTCCCTGGTACCTGGGACAAAACCTAACCAAATTCCTAATTGGATCCCATCACTACAGTGGTTGGGTGGTTGGCTAACCCATAGGACTAGATGGGGTTAGGCTGGACTGATGGATCCGTAAATCGAGACTCAATTTCTATTATTACGATAGATGAAGTAAATCTCGAATAGTAATTGTTCTATGGATAGGAATCAACGGCTGTGCCTCGATGGAGAAAAAAGCGTTAATCCCAATGATCCAAGTGCAAGTTTCTTCCTTGATCTGACCAAGTATCTTTATAGGTGCAGTCGGATCAGTTTGATCAGTAATGGTCTTAACTACGTTAGAGTAAAAAGTTATCCTGGTAGAATCGCTCGTGCTTTTCGGGTAAAGGAAGTTTTTTCGGGTTCAGTTTTGGAAAAACCGACGGATTAGTCTCATGTCTGGATATCCGTGGACGAGGCCCCGAGTGTGGGACCCTGCCTCGCGCAAGAAGTGCTACTTCCGCTGCTAGCACCCCGAATCCATTGCGTGGTAGGGACAAGGATCTCACAGTTGGTATCAGAGCTATTTGGCTAATGAGGATCAACCCAGAAGCCAACTATGTCAAACATTTATCAAGAAGCACTAAAAGGTTGTAATTGTGTGATAAAATTCATACAATTTGATATTCAAACTGAAATTTGTAAATCGGTAATTGGGTCTTCAGATGGAAGTACCGCAATTGAATGGAATCCCTGACTTGCTTGAGGCCTAGACATGATGGTATTTACCTTATAGTTCCAAGAACTACTGACTACCCGTATATACCGAGGGTATAACTGTAGCTCTTTATTGGCACTATATACGAGTAAATCTAAGACTTGAAATTATAAGCATTAATGCTATCTAGATGATGAATTTGAATGTGGTTGATATGATTTTTAAATTCTGGTTGTAAACTGATGAATTGATTTGGATTCTGATTGAAAAATGATGACTCTTGAAATTTGGTTGAAATGTAATAAGCTGAGCGAAACCACAATGAGGATGAATGGGATCAGGCCCTGTGATGATGTTCTTAACTGGAATGATGTTAATGACTTCAACCAATCACTATGAGATTAGTAGATTGTGCTGACAGATTGCTACTGTAAACTTTTGTCCAGTGGATCAAGTTATAAATTAAAAATCTGAAAAATTGAAATCCCCATGGAGGATTGTTTAGATAGAAAAATCCAGTCTGATGGACCATTACTGTGTTAAAGATATGAATGAGATATTCTGAATGAATTGTTATTTATGCGTTCTATATGAGTATCTTTACCCCATGATTATGTGGGGAGCTAACCTATTTAAAGAACCCGAGAATCATTTGAATCAAAAATCGGATTGAATCATAATTAAAGAAACTTAACAAGAATTTTCGTATTGATAGGAACATGGATCGAGGTCGTCGTGGTAGAAATGTTAACCCCCAACTCGATGAAGAAGAGCTCGACCTGGATGTTCATAAAACTCTTCATAGTTCGCAGCCTAGACCTTTCAAGGGTGAAGAGGAAAACTTAGGCGAGGCTGTGGAGAAATGGATCGAATCAATGGAAGAATACTTCGATGTCACCGGGTACAATGAGAAGAGCAAAATGGCTCTTGCAAGGCTAAAGATAGTGGAGATAGCTAGAGTGGCATGGAGAAACCACTGCGCATTTTGATCTTCATTGTTTACACACTAGATATTGCACCAAGATCTTGCACCAAGATCTTGCACATTTGGTTGTGGAACTTCCAAGATTGCTTTCTTATTTGCAACCTAAACCCTCATGTTGTTAATAAGCATTTTCACCTCCTCTTTAATAATATTGTGCCCTCATCTACAATCCAAATTCTTGGAAGCTTAGAGACATGTGTGATATTATGATTTGGATGCCATGAATGTGTTACATCAACATTAGAAAACCACGTCATTTGAGCTTTCTCCCTCCCTTGGACCTAAATTTTTCCTCTCATAGAGTGATTTAGAATTTAATTTGGGTTTTAACACTCATAAAGACTTGAAGATTCTATTTTGAGTAACAAGTCTTAAAGGTTTTTTTAAAAGAAAAAGGTTTCAAAATTGTTGATGTATTTTGAGAGTCTTTATGATCCATTGAAGGAATTAATATTGGTCAAACAAAAGCCTTATTTAAGAGTTGTGAGGTGCATTACATTTGAAAACTTACACATCAAGTACACAAGGGGTATTTTCTTTTTTTCTTTTTTTCAAGAGAAAAGAAGAGATGCTCAATTTAAAGGATTGATACTCTTTTCCATTATTTAACGTTTTAGCAAAGAGAAAAATCAAAGGATACCTTTTCCATCTAAGCTCTTTAAAAAGTTAATTAATTCTCAACATGTTTAAAATCTACTTAGATCTAAACTTTGAAAAACTATTAGTAAAGTGTCTTTTGATTGAACCCCCATGAAATGACAAATTGAGAAGAACACTAAAAAAGAGAGGCTAATTCAATTCTACAAATCAAAGATGGAATACGTCTCTTAAAAGTAGCAACACTTCTAGGTAACAACAATATTGTAGGGAACATCAAGATGCTCGCACCAATTTTTATTTATCCATGTACTTGAGAGTGCGCCTTAGTAACATATGACAATACTATTGGATATAAGAATTATGACATGTGATTGAATAAGCCTCAGCTATAAGTGAAAGCCTTAAAGGTCTAATGACCTCCATTATATGGGCTAAAGGGCCTTAGGATGGGAGGATGACCATTTACGTAAAGGACTAATTTGTTGATAAGGATCTGAGGATGACTTGGACGCCGTGTTTGGGTCTCATAGTGATGGCAGTTAGTGGGGCATGGCGATAGTTGGGGGAGAGATGGAAACAAAAGCATTGGAGGATAAGAGAGAGGATGACCTTGGCCTCCATGATGGCAAAGTTTTGGCCAATGCAAATGCGGGGTCCCATGCCAAAGGGCATGAAGGCATAGGGGTGCTTACATGCTTTCGACGCCCCGTTTGCAAACCTCTCTGGCTGAAACTCGTCTGCATCCTCGCCCCACACCTCTTTGTCCCTATGTATGTAGAGGCTTGCAACGGTCACTGCTGTCCCTCTTGGCAGCCATCGATCGCCCACCTTCACGTTGTTGACTGTCACACGTCGCCCATATTGTGGCACGGGGGGATATAACCTTAATGATTCGTTTAATATCATCCCCACCTGCATGTGCAATAATACAGATCATGAATGAAAAGCAATTTTTGAAGCATAGCAAGGGAAGAGTGGGTGTGCCTTACAGTTTTGAGCTTGTTCAGATGGTCTGCCTTAGGTTCACCTTTTTCTCCGCACACTTCCAACACTTCGTCTCTTGCTTTCTCTTGCCACTCTTGGTTGAGCGATAACAAAACCATGGTCCATGCAAGCAAGTTTGCAGTCGTCTCATGGCCGGCAAAGAAGAAGGTTTTGCATTCATCGATGACTTGCTGTGTAGTAAGGTGAGCTCGCTTGTTGTCTACCTTGGCCTCTTGCTCCTCTGCAGCCAAAATCAAGCCCAACAAATCAGACTGAGATCGTGATGTCGCATTAGCCAGCATGGCCTCTCTCTTGGAGTCTATGATCTCACGAAGCTCCTCATTGTTTCTCTTCTCCAGCTCCTTGATCTCACGATTTGTTTGAGTGGGAAAGTACCTGACAACATCCCATTAAAGAACTAGACTTTAACCAAGTGTGTTGAAGAGCAATAAGGTGGAGAGTAATATATAATCCAAGAATTAACAGTTTAAACTTGACGTGGAGCGTTAT
>NW_028229449.1:212500-240000 GCF_041138505.1 Cibotium barometz | reverse complement strand
AGAGTTGAAAATGTACAAGGTTTATTAGTAAAAAATTATGAGCAATATTAAAAGTATGACATATGTAAGGAAGGGGAGTTCTTTAAAGGAGGTGCATATTTCACATAAGATGAAGAGTTGAAAATGTACAAGGTTTATTAGTAAAAAATTATGAGCAATATTAAAAGTATGACATATGTAAGGAAGGGGAGTTCTTTAAAGGAGGTGCATATTTCACATAAGATGAAGAGTTGAAAATGTACAAGGTTTATTAGTAAAAAATTATGAGCAATATTAAAAGTATGACATATGTAAGGAAGGGGAGTTCTTTAAAGGAGGTGCATATTTCACATAAGATGAAGAGTTGAAAATGTACAAGGTTTATTAGTAAAAAACTATGAGCAATATTAAAAATATGACATATGTAAGGAAGGGGAGTTCTTTAAAGGAGGTGCATATTTCACATGCTTGAATGAGTTTTAAACTCATAAAAATTGAGATATTTCATCTCTCCTCTCTCCTCATTCAAGTCTAGTTCCAAAAAGTTAGCTTAACTGACCTAAAAATGGTCAAATATTGACCAAACTGATTTAGAAAATTCTAGAATCAGTTTGTTTGGTTAGGAGCTCAATTTTTCCTATAAATAGAAGCCTCACCCTTGTTGAAAAATATATAGTGTTTATGCATCGTTACTCTACTCCACCTAAGCCAAGAACTGTGAATTCATTTAATAATTCACTAGTTTTTGGAGCTTCCCTCTTTCTTCAATCCCCATTAGTGGCTCCATCAACATACTTAACCAATTGATTGGTTGGGGGCCTCTACCGTGAACAAAGAATCAAGCAAGTTGTAAGGTAATTAGTGAATATTCATCTTTCTATAATTTCTCAATGTTTCTCTCTTCTCAACCCCTCTCAAGCTTGAGAAGTTTAATTGGTATGGTTTTTTTAAAATGCTATTGAAGTTTGAATAGTAGTGAAGAGTTACATAATTTAATAAATGCTATTGAAGTTAATTTTCATTTATGTTTAAATTCTAATGATTCTTATGTAAATTCTCTCTCTCACTCAAGAAATGGTCATACTCATGACCCATTCTCAATCCAAATCAAGCTTTTCATAAAGCTTTTCCTTAACCCAAGATTAAGCTATGCTTGAGGCCAAATTAATGGCTTTTTCTTATGCTTTTAGTTTATGTATATTGATGATTCAATCCATTATGGATTAAGGATCCAATTAGAGAATCATTTTAATTATTTCCTTAATGATAAGCTTTATCCCTTAGAAAAATTGAGATTTTTCAGTCATAGCAGCGGAGCTATGGCAAAATTTTTATAAAAATTATGCATAAAAAATTTTCATTCAAAGCATAAAAAGAGGACTTCCTACCATATTCTAGGAATCATCATCCTAGATTAATTGAAAGAATTTCATTATAATCATGGAGAAATTGAATTTTAATATTATGCATAAAGGATAAATTTTTATATCAAAAGTGTTATTTTTACCATTTTTATTTTCATGCATAGAAGTATGCATAATGGATAAATTTTTATATCAAAAGTGTTACTTTTATCATTTTTTATTTTCATGTATAGAAGTATGAATAAAGGAAAATTTTTATATCAAAAGTGTTACTTTTATCATTTTTAATTTTCATGCATAGAAGTATGCATAAAGGAAAATTTTTATATCAAAAGTGTTACTTTTATCATTTTTAATTTTCATGCATAGAAGTATGCATAAAGGAAAAATTTTTATATCAAAAGTGTTACTTTTATCATATTGGATTTCATGCATATAGGTATGCATAAAAGATATTCTTTTTATACTAAAAGTATGATTTTCCTCATAATTGGATTTTATGCTTAACTTAGATGCATAAGAGAAATTCTTTTATTCTAAAAGTATAATTCCCTACCAAATTGAAATCATGCATAAGAAGATGCATAAAACATTGATTTTAATTTCGAAAGTGTTAGTCTCCTTAAATGGAATTTATGTATAAATAAATGTGTAGAGAAATCTTATATCAAATAAAAGAATTCTCTTTTTAAAAAAAAAAGATATGAAATGTGATAAGATGTGATAAGAGGTGTATGAGATGTGATAAGAATTGATAAGATGCGTATGGAAAGTGATAGGATGTGATAAGAGGTGTGATAAGAGGTGATAAGATGCTTATGAAATAAGTTAGGATGTGATAAGATGAATTAAGATGTGTATGGGGGGATGAGGTAAGAAGTGTATGTGATAGGATAAGATGTATATGGGTTGTGATAGGGCGAGAATGGATGTGATGTAAAAGATTAGATGTGAAGGTATATGGGGTTATATAAATGGGAATGTGAAAATGGATGTATGTATGTGGATGTGTGGATATGGAGATGGGAGTGTGGATGTATGAACATGAAAATGGATATATGCATGAAGATGTATATGCATAGATGAAAATGTGGATGTAGATGTGGATGTATAGATGTGAATGGGAATGGGGATGTGGATGTATGTGAATGTGAATGTAGATGTGGATGTATGTGAATGTGAATGTAGATGTGAATGTGGAATGTGGATGTATAGATGTGGATGTATGAGAATGTGGATGTGGATGTATGTGAATGTGAATGTAGATGTGGATGTATGTGAATGTGAATGTAGATGTGAATGTGGAATGTGGATGTATGGGAATGTGGATGTGGATGTATGTGAATGTGAATGTAGATGTGGATGTATAGATGTGAATGTGGAATGTGGATGTGGATGTATGTATGTATGTGGATGTAGATGTGGATGTATAGATGTGAATGGGAATGGGGATGTGGATGTATGTGAATGTGAATGTAGATGTGGATGTATGTGAATGTGAATGTAGATGTGAATGTATGAATGTGGATATGGGATGTGGATGTATAAATGAGGATGTGAAAATGGAGATAAGCATGTAGATGTGGATGTATGGATGTGAATGTGGATGTGGATATGGATGTATGGATGTGGATATGGATGTGAATATATGATATGTGATGTGAAGGAATCTGAAGTGAAGAGATGGAAAAGGAGGTGATTGGATGAGTACACATATACATGGAATGTGGAATAAGTAATGTGGATTAATGAGGGATAATGTGGAAAAATGAGAGTTAATATAGAAACTGTATTTGTAAACTGTTTGTAAATGCTGTTTGTAAATGGTTGTTTTATGTCAAGAATGCTGGGGAAGCATTTTGACCGTCTTGTGATTAAGGTCGTGGAGACCTAACTGATAAAGTTGCAACTGCTGACGGAGAGTCAATGGAGGACGTCTCGCGTAGCAAGGTCGACCGAGGTCTTGACCAGCCTCGGTTCGATTAAAATGGTGAGCTTCCGGTACGGTGGATGAGGGACCAAGGAAGCGGCCTATGAGTGAAGCGCTAGGTCACCTGCGAAGGATCCTAGAGGGTGCTGACCATACGGTGCTCGGGCTCTGGGTCGTCGCCTAGGATACCCACGCGTGCGTCGAGGAAGATATTGGAACAAGGAGTAAGAGTTGTTTTGTGAAACCGGGCATGGATCTGGTTGACTGACCTTGCTGGTCCTCAACGGATGAGTCCATGGCTCTTTTATATGGATCTGTTGGTTGATCTTGCTGATCTTCAACGAGAGTCCATCTTGATAAGTGATTATATTGCCGAGTATTATGGGCTAGGAACTATGGAAACGGCCTCTGTGTGGACAGGTGGTGAGCGTTCTAGTTGCCAATGATGCTATAGATACTCTGATGAAGGAATGATGGGAAATTATGAATCAACTGGATAAATTGGGAGATTGTGATCAGTGGTACTATGGTTTCATTAAAGGATTGTTTTAAAGTTAGCTGATGCTAGAAAAAAGGCAATTTTCATATTGGGTGTGTAAGTGGTGTGGCTAGTTTTATGTTTGCATGATATTCCGGCTAGGGGGCCTTGGAACTCTTTTCCTTGGTACCCGGGACAAAACCTAACCAAATTCCAAATTGGATCCCATCACTACAGTGGTTGGGCGGTTGGCTAACCCATGGGATCGGATGGGGTTAGGCTGGACTGATGGATCCGTAAACCGAGACTCAATTTCTGTTATTACGATAGATGAAGTAAGTCCCGGATAGTAATTGTTCTATGGATAGGAATCAACGGCTGTGCCTCTTGATGGGGAAAAAAGCGTTGATCCCAATGATCCAAGTGCAAGTTTCTTCCTTGATCCGACCGAGTATCTTTATAGGTGCAGTTGGATCAGCGTGATCAGTAATGATCTTGACTACGTTAGAGTAAAAAATTATCCTGGTGGAATCGCCCGTGCTTTCCGGGTAAGGGAAGTTTTTTCCGGGTTCGGTTTTGGAAAAACCGACGGATTAGTCTCTTGTCCGGATATCCGTGGACGAGGCCCCGAATGTGGGACCCCTGTTCCGTGCGAGAAGTGCTACTTCCGCTGCTAGTACCCGAATCCGTGCTCGGTGGGAACAGGGGGATCTCACAGTTGGTATCAGAGCATCTGGTTAATAAAGATCAATTGAGAAGACAAATAGGTCAGAAATTTATCAAGAAACACAAAAAGGTTGTAATTGTGTGATATAATTCATACAATTTGATATTCAAATTGAAATTCGTAATTTGGTAATTGGGTCTTCAGATGGAAGTACCGCAATTATATAGAATCCTTGGCTTGCTTGAGGCCTAGACATGATGGTATTTACCTTATAATTCCAAGGGCCGTGACTATCCGTATATACCGAGAGTATAACTGCAGCTCTTTACTGACAGTATATACGAGTAAATCTAAGACTTGAAATTATAAGCGTTAATGCTATCCAGATGATGAATTTGAATGTGGTTGATATGATTTTTAATTCTGTTTGGGAACTGATGAATTGATTGGGATTCTGATTGAAAAATGATGATTTTTGAAATTTAGTTGAAATATAATAACTTGAGCAAAACCGCAATGAGGATGAATGGGATGAGTCCCTGTAATGATAAATGATGATAATGATTTCAACAAATCACTATGAGATTAGTGGATTGTGCTGTCAAAGTACTACTGTTAACTCTTGACTCGGTATATCAAGTTAAGGGATGACAAATTGAAAACTTGCTTGACTGAAATTCCCGTGGAGGAATGTTCAGAAAGAAAAAATTTCGATCTGATGGACCATTATCGTGTTAAAGATATGAATGATATGATCTGAATGAATTGTTATTTAATGATGAGTTCTAAGGGATATTTATCCCAGTATTCTGTTGGGTTGACCAGAATATAAGGAACCCCAGAATAAAATTGGATCTTAAGAAAAAGAGTTGTCCTCTACTTTATGAGATGAGGACATCTCGCACTTTTCAAGTGGGGTAGAATGTAAGATTCTCCCCCAGCCTTAGAGGTATACAGGAGTAAGAATCTCCCTTTTTGATCTTATAATTATTCCCTCTCTAAAATAAAAGAAAGATTCTGTTTAAAAAAGGAAGAACCTTTTTTCCTGAATACTTCTCAAGAGTCCCACCTGTTTTAAGGATTCAGAACAACGAGTTCAGAAGTGAGAATCGGTGTTTTGGACATCAAGGTTTTGGTCTCGAGTACGACCCAAAAGAAGTTCTTTATCTCTTGGGAAGTATAAGAAGTTATCTCCCAGATATTGTGGACCAAAGAAAGTAGGTGATTTAACTTACGAACTTCTTTTATCTCCTCATCTCAAAGTTCTTAATGCCTTCTATAGAAAATTGTGCCAAACCCAAATCATGGAAAGATGGTAAAACTTCAGTGGCAAGCTACCGTTGGCTTCTAAGTTACGCTAGCTCCTTCCTTTATATAAGTCGTAACTTTTACTTGTCGCTCACAGTAATCTTACTCCCATCGATCTCCTTTCTTCCTAATCTCCTTCATGGCTTGGCAACAAGAATTAGTTTTATCCATAATGATTCCTCACCTTCAAGACGCAAGTGAGTCTGTGAAGAAGGATTTTATAGAACAGTATGAGCGCTCACTTTTCCCTCACTTGGGAACTTCTGTAGCGCAGACCAAATGGCGGACCTATCAAGACATAACTAGGGTAACACCCTGGGGTCAGCAGCACTTCCGTAACAATGTCCGCTTGGCCATGGTTATTGAAGCTTTGGGTTTGGGTCCCCGATACTACTGCGTCATGAGATCAAGACATCCTGGGTTTTCTGAGCGGGTCTTCTTACTGGCGTGTTTTCTTCCTCATGAGAAGATATGCCTTTACCCCGTTTTTGGCTTGCCTCTCAGAGGTCCTTTTGTTAGATCACCTCATACCATTGAGATAGGTGCGGCAATAACCAGCAGAATCATTCCCATAGATGAGTTACCCTATACTTGTGCAGCTTGTGAGTGCTGCTTTTGTGATCATATGATGGACGGGCTTATGGAAGTGTAAAGAGTTCTTCTATCTTTACTGTATAAGTTCCGAGAATGAATAAAGTTTAAATCTTGTTCTTATCTTGAATCTTGCTCGCTTTGAGACTTTTTCTTGGTGGTTAAGCCTGATTTAAATTTTTCTCTAAGTCTCATAATTCGTGCATCTTGCGAAATTATCCCAGTTTGCGAGATGAGGACATCTCGCGTTTTTTAAGTGGGGTAGAATGTAAGATTCCTCCCCCACCCCCTTTTTGATGTCTAGTATCTTTCCCTGTAATCAATCCCTCTTCAGAAATATAAAGACCTTGTTTCTATCTGTTTTAGCCTAGAGAGAGAAAAATATTCTAGAGAGAGAATATTCAAATTTTGAATATTTTTGGATAGAAAAATATCTCTTCTAATTCAGATGAGTTCCCTTGAAACAGAAATTCAAAAAGAATTTTCCAATGTGCAATTGGAATTAATTGAAAATAGCTATAAAGAACCTTAGCCTAAGGGTCTAGATTTTCAGAAATCTTTAGACTATGGTCCAATTAAGGTTCCTATGGACCAATAGCATCAATCCATGTGTAGGGAGGAGATAAATCCAACTTGTAAAAAGAAAATACCCAAAAATGAGTAAATGCTCACATAAGATGAAGAGTTGAAAATGTACAAGGTTTATTAGTAAAAAATTATGAGCAATATTAAAAGTATGACATATGTAAGGAAGGGGAGTTCTTTAAAGGAGGTGCATATTTCACATAAGATGAAGAGTTGAAAATGTACAAGGTTTATTAGTAAAAAATTATGAGCAATATTAAAAGTATGACATATGTAAGGAAGGGGAGTTCTTTAAAGGAGGTGCATATTTCACATAAGATGAAGAGTTGAAAATGTACAAGGTTTATTAGTAAAAAATTATGAGCAATATTAAAAGTATGACATATGTAAGGAAGGGGAGTTCTTTAAAGGAGGTGCATATTTCACATAAGATGAAGAGTTGAAAATGTACAAGGTTTATTAGTAAAAAACTATGAGCAATATTAAAAATATGACATATGTAAGGAAGGGGAGTTCTTTAAAGGAGGTGCATATTTCACATGCTTGAATGAGTTTTAAACTCATAAAAATTGAGATATTTCATCTCTCCTCTCTCCTCATTCAAGTCTAGTTCCAAAAAGTTAGCTTAACTGACCTAAAAATGGTCAAATATTGACCAAACTGATTTAGAAAATTCTAGAATCAGTTTGTTTGGTTAGGAGCTCAATTTTTCCTATAAATAGAAGCCTCACCCTTGTTGAAAAATATATAGTGTTTATGCATCGTTACTCTACTCCACCTAAGCCAAGAACTGTGAATTCATTTAATAATTCACTAGTTTTTGGAGCTTCCCTCTTTCTTCAATCCCCATTAGTGGCTCCATCAACATACTTAACCAATTGATTGGTTGGGGGCCTCTACCGTGAACAAAGAATCAAGCAAGTTGTAAGGTAATTAGTGAATATTCATCTTTCTATAATTTCTCAATGTTTCTCTCTTCTCAACCCCTCTCAAGCTTGAGAAGTTTAATTGGTATGGTTTTTTTAAAATGCTATTGAAGTTTGAATAGTAGTGAAGAGTTACATAATTTAATAAATGCTATTGAAGTTAATTTTCATTTATGTTTAAATTCTAATGATTCTTATGTAAATTCTCTCTCTCACTCAAGAAATGGTCATACTCATGACCCATTCTCAATCCAAATCAAGCTTTTCATAAAGCTTTTCCTTAACCCAAGATTAAGCTATGCTTGAGGCCAAATTAATGGCTTTTTCTTATGCTTTTAGTTTATGTATATTGATGATTCAATCCATTATGGATTAAGGATCCAATTAGAGAATCATTTTAATTATTTCCTTAATGATAAGCTTTATCCCTTAGAAAAATTGAGATTTTTCAGTCATAGCAGCGGAGCTATGGCAAAATTTTTATAAAAATTATGCATAAAAAATTTTCATTCAAAGCATAAAAAGAGGACTTCCTATCATATTCTAGGAATCATCATCCTAGATTAATTGAAAGAATTTCATTATAATCATGGAGAAATTAAATTTTAATATTATGCATAAAGGATAAATTTTTATATCAAAAGTGTTATTTTTACCATTTTTATTTTCATGCATAGAAGTATGCATAATGGATAAATTTTTATATCAAAAGTGTTACTTTTATCATTTTTTATTTTCATGTATAGAAGTATGAATAAAGGAAAATTTTTATATCAAAAGTGTTACTTTTATCATTTTTAATTTTCATGCATAGAAGTATGCATAAAGGAAAATTTTTATATCAAAAGTGTTACTTTTATCATTTTTAATTTTCATGCATAGAAGTATGCATAAAGGAAAAATTTTTATATCAAAAGTGTTACTTTTATCATATTGGATTTCATGCATATAGGTATGCATAAAAGATATTCTTTTTATACTAAAAGTATGATTTTCCTCATAATTGGATTTTATGCTTAACTTAGATGCATAAGAGAAATTCTTTTATTCTAAAAGTATAATTCCCTACCAAATTGAAATCATGCATAAGAAGATGCATAAAAGATTGATTTTAATTTCGAAAGTGTTAGTCTCCTTAAATGGAATTTATGTATAAATAAATGTGTAGAGAAATCTTATATCAAATAAAAGAATTCTCTTTTAAAAAAAAAAAAGATATGAAATGTGATAAGATGTGATAAGAGGTGTATGAGATGTGATAAGAATTGATAAGATGCGTATGGAAAGTGATAGGATGTGATAAGAGGTGTGATAAGAGGTGATAAGATGCTTATGAAATAAGTTAGGATGTGATAAGATGAATTAAGATGTGTATGGGGGGATGAGGTAAGAAGTGTATGTGATAGGATAAGATGTATATGGGTTGTGATAGGGCGAGAATGGATGTGATGTAAAAGATTAGATGTGAAGGTATATGGGGTTATATAAATGGGAATGTGAAAATGGATGTATGTATGTGGATGTGTGGATATGGAGATGGGAGTGTGGATGTATGAACATGAAAATGGATATATGCATGAAGATGTATATGCATAGATGAAAATGTGGATGTAGATGTGGATGTATAGATGTGAATGGGAATGGGGATGTGGATGTATGTGAATGTGAATGTAGATGTGGATGTATCTGAATGTGAATGTAGATGTGAATGTGGAATGTGGATGTATAGATGTGGATGTATGGGAATGTGGATGTGGATGTATGTGAATGTGAATGTAGATGTGGATGTATGTGAATGTGAATGTAGATGTGAATGTATAGATGTGGATGTATGGGAATGTGGATGTGGATGTATGTGAATGTGAATGTAGATGTGGATGTATAGATGTGAATGTGGAATGTGGATGTGGATGTATGTATGTATGTGGATGTAGATGTGGATGTATAGATGTGAATGGGAATGGGGATGTGGATGTATGTGAATGTGAATGTAGATGTGGATGTATGTGAATGTGAATGTAGATGTGAATGTATGAATGTGGATATGGGATGTGGATGTATAAATGAGGATGTGAAAATGGAGATAAGCATGTAGATGTGGATGTATGGATGTGAATGTGGATGTGGATGTGGATGTATGGATGTGGATATGGATGTGAATATATGATATGTGATGTGAAGGAATCTGAAGTGAAGAGATGGAAAAGGAGGTGATTGGATGAGTACACATATACATGGAATGTGGAATAAGTAATGTGGATTAATGAGGGATAATGTGGAAAAATGAGAGTTAATATAGAAACTGTATTTGTAAACTGTTTGTAAATGCTGTTTGTAAATGGCTGTTTTATGTCAAGAATGCTGGGGAAGCATTTTGACCGTCTTGTGATTAAGGTCGTGGAGACCTAACTGATAAAGTTGCAACTGCTGACGGAGAGTCAATGGAGGACGTCTCGCGTAGCAAGGTCGATCGAGGTCTTGACCAGCCTCGGTTCGATTAAAATGGTGAGCTTCCGGTACGGTGGATGAGGGACCAAGGAAGCGGCCTATGAGTGAAGCGCTAGGTCACCTGCGAAGGATCCTAGAGGGTGCTGACCATACGGTGCTCGGGCTCTGGGTCGTCGCCTAGGATACCCACGCGTGCGTCGAGGAAGATATTGGAACAAGGAGTAAGAGTTGTTTTGTGAAACCGGGCATGGATCTGGTTGACTGACCTTGCTGGTCCTCAACGGATGAGTCCATGGCTCTTTTATATGGATCTGTTGGTTGATCTTGCTGATCTTTAACGAGAGTCCATCTTGATAAGTGATTATATTGCCGAGTATTATGGGCTAGGAACTATGGAAACGGCCTCTGTGTGGACAGGTGGCGAGCGTTCTAGTTGCCAATGATGCTATAGATACTCTGATGAAGGAATGATGGGAAATTATGAATCAACTGGATAAATTGGGAGATTGTGATCAGTGGTACTATGGTTTCATTAAAGGATTGTTTTAAAGTTAGCTGATGCTAGGAAAAAGGCAATTTTCATATTGGGTGTGTAAGTGGTGTGGCTAGTTTTATGTTTGCATGATATTCCGGCTAGGGGGCCTTGGAACTCTTTTCCTTGGTACCCGGGACAAAACCTAACCAAATTCCAAATTGGATCCCATCACTACAGTGGTTGGGCGGTTGGCTAACCCATGGGATCGGATGGGGTTAGGCTGGACTGATGGATCCGTAAACCGAGACTCAATTTCTGTTATTACGATAGATGAAGTAAGTCCCGGATAGTAATTGTTCTATGGATAGGAATCAACGGCTGTGCCTCTTGATGGGGAAAAAAGCGTTGATCCCAATGATCCAAGTGCAAGTTTCTTCCTTGATCCGACCGAGTATCTTTATAGGTGCAATTGGATCAGCGTGATCAGTAATGATCTTGACTACGTTAGAGTAAAAAATTATCCTGGTGGAATCGCCCGTGCTTTCCGGGTAAGGGAAGTTTTTTCCGGGTTCGGTTTTGGAAAAACCGACGGATTAGTCTCTTGTCCGGATATCCGTGGACGAGGCCCCGAATGTGGGACCCCTGTTCCGTGCGAGAAGTGCTACTTCCGCTGCTAGTACCCGAATCCGTGCTCGGTGGGAACAGGGGGATCTCACAGTTGGTATCAGAGCATCTGGTTAATAAAGATCAATTGAGAAGACAAATAGGTCAGAAATTTATCAAGAAACACAAAAAGGTTGTAATTGTGTGATATAATTCATACAATTTGATATTCAAATTGAAATTCGTAATTTGGTAATTGGGTCTTCAGATGGAAGTACCGCAATTATATAGAATCCTTGGCTTGCTTGAGGCCTAGACATGATGGTATTTACCTTATAATTCCAAGGGCCGTGACTATCCGTATATACCGAGAGTATAACTGCAGCTCTTTACTGACAGTATATACGAGTAAATCTAAGACTTGAAATTATAAGCGTTAATGCTATCCAGATGATGAATTTGAATGTGGTTGATATGATTTTTAATTCTGTTTGGGAACTGATGAATTGATTGGGATTCTGATTGAAAAATGATGATTTTTGAAATTTAGTTGAAATATAATAACTTGAGCAAAACCGCAATGAGGATGAATGGGATGAGTCCCTGTAATGATAAATGATGATAATGATTTCAACAAATCACTATGAGATTAGTGGATTGTGCTGTCAAAGTACTACTGTTAACTCTTGACTCGGTATATCAAGTTAAGGGATGACAAATTGAAAACTTGCTTGACTGAAATTCCCGTGGAGGAATGTTCAGAAAGAAAAAATTTCGATCTGATGGACCATTATCGTGTTAAAGATATGAATGATATGATTTGAATGAATTGTTATTTAATGATGAGTTCTAAGGGATATTTATCCCAGTATTCTGTTGGGTTGACCAGAATATAAGGAACCCCAGAATAAAATTGGATCTTAAGAAAAAGAGTTGTCCTCTACTTTATGAGATGAGGACATCTCGCACTTTTCAAGTGGGGTAGAATGTAAGATTCTCCCCCAGCCTTAGAGGTATACAGGAGTAAGAATCTCCCTTTTTGATCTTATAATTATTCCCTCTCTAAAATAAAAGAAAGATTCTGTTTAAAAAAGGAAGAACCTTTTTTCCTGAATACTTCTCAAGAGTCCCACCTGTTTTAAGGATTCAGAACAACGAGTTCAGAAGTGAGAATCGATGTTTTGGATATCAAGGTTTTGGTCTCGAGTACGACCCAAAAGAAGTTCTTTATCTCTTGGGAAGTATAAGAAGTTATCTCCCAGATATTGTGGACCAAAGAAAGTAGGTGATTTAACTTACGAACTTCTTTTATCTCCTCATCTCAAAGTTCTTAATGCCTTCTATAGAAAATTGTGCCAAACCCAAATCATGGAAAGATGGTAAAACTTCAGTGGCAAGCTACCGTTGGCTTCTAAGTTACGCTAGCTCCTTCCTTTATATAAGTCGTAACTTTTACTTGTCGCTCACAGTAATCTTACTCCCATCGATCTCCTTTCTTCCTAATCTCCTTCATGGCTTGGCAACAAGAATTAGTTTTATCCATAATGATTCCTCACCTTCAAGACGCAAGTGAGTCTGTGAAGAAGGATTTTATAGAACAGTATGAGCGCTCACTTTTCCCTCACTTGGGAACTTCTGTAGCGCAGACCAAATGGCGGACCTATCAAGACATAACTAGGGTAACACCCTGGGGTCAGCAGCACTTCCGTAACAATGTCCGCTTGGCCATGGTTATTGAAGCTTTGGGTTTGGGTCCCCGATACTACTGCGTCATGAGATCAAGACATCCTGGGTTTTCTGAGCGGGTCTTCTTACTGGCGTGTTTTCTTCCTCATGAGAAGATATGCCTTTACCCCGTTTTTGGCTTGCCTCTCAGAGGTCCTTTTGTTAGATCACCTCATACCACTGAGATAGGTGCGGCAATAACCAGCAGAATCATTCCCATAGATGAGTTACCCTATACTTGTGCAGCTTGTGAGTGCTGCTTTTGTGATCATATGATGGACGGGCTTATGGAAGTGTAAAGAGTTCTTCTATCTTTACTGTATAAGTTCCGAGAATGAATAAAGTTTAAATCTTGTTCTTATCTTGAATCTTGCTCGCTTTGAGACTTTTTCTTGGTGGTTAAGCCTGATTTAAATTTTTCTCTAAGTCTCATAATTCGTGCATCTTGCGAAATTATCCCAGTTTGCGAGATGAGGACATCTCGCGTTTTTTAAGTGGGGTAGAATGTAAGATTCCTCCCCCACCCCCTTTTTGATGTCTAGTATCTTTCCCTGTAATCAATCCCTCTTCAGAAATATAAAGACCTTGTTTCTATCTGTTTTAGCCTAGAGAGAGAAAAATATTCTAGAGAGAGAATATTCAAATTTTGAATATTTTTGGATAGAAAAATATCTCTTCTAATTCAGATGAGTTCCCCTGAAACAGAAATTCAAAAAGAATTTTCCAATGTGCAATTGGAATTAATTGAAAATAGCTATAAAGAACCTTAGCCTAAGGGTCTAGATTTTCAGAAATCTTTAGACTATGGTCCAATTAAGGTTCCTATGGACCAATAGCATCAATCCATGTGTAGGGAGGAGATAAATCCAACTTGTAAAAAGAAAATACCCAAAAATGAGTAAATGCTCACATAAGATGAAGAGTTGAAAATGTACAAGGTTTATTAGTAAAAAATTATGAGCAATATTAAAAGTATGACATATGTAAGGAAGGGGAGTTCTTTAAAGGAGGTGCATATTTCACATAAGATGAAGAGTTGAAAATGTACAAGGTTTATTAGTAAAAAATTATGAGCAATATTAAAAGTATGACATATGTAAGGAAGGGGAGTTCTTTAAAGGAGGTGCATATTTCACATAAGATGAAGAGTTGAAAATGTACAAGGTTTATTAGTAAAAAATTATGAGCAATATTAAAAGTATGACATATGTAAGGAAGGGGAGTTCTTTAAAGGAGGTGCATATTTCACATAAGATGAAGAGTTGAAAATGTACAAGGTTTATTAGTAAAAAACTATGAGCAATATTAAAAATATGACATATGTAAGGAAGGGGAGTTCTTTAAAGGAGGTGCATATTTCACATGCTTGAATGAGTTTTAAACTCATAAAAATTGAGATATTTCATCTCTCCTCTCTCCTCATTCAAGTCTAGTTCCAAAAAGTTAGCTTAACTGACCTAAAAATGGTCAAATATTGACCAAACTGATTTAGAAAATTCTAGAATCAGTTTGTTTGGTTAGGAGCTCAATTTTTCCTATAAATAGAAGCCTCACCCTTGTTGAAAAATATATAGTGTTTATGCATCGTTACTCTACTCCACCTAAGCCAAGAACTGTGAATTCATTTAATAATTCACTAGTTTTTGGAGCTTCCCTCTTTCTTCAATCCCCATTAATGGCTCCATCAACATACTTAACCAATTGATTGGTTGGGGGCCTCTACCGTGAACAAAGAATCAAGCAAGTTGTAAGGTAATTAGTGAATATTCATCTTTCTATAATTTCTCAATGTTTCTCTCTTCTCAACCCCTCTCAAGCTTGAGAAGTTTAATTGGTATGGTTTTTTTAAAATGCTATTGAAGTTTGAATAGTAGTGAAGAGTTACATAATTTAATAAATGCTATTGAAGTTAATTTTCATTTATGTTTAAATTCTAATGATTCTTATGTAAATTCTCTCTCTCACTCAAGAAATGGTCATACTCATGACCCATTCTCAATCCAAATCAAGCTTTTCATAAAGCTTTTCCTTAACCCAAGATTAAGCTATGCTTGAGGCCAAATTAATGGCTTTTTCTTATGCTTTTAGTTTATGTATATTGATGATTCAATCCATTATGGATTAAGGATCCAATTAGAGAATCATTTTAATTATTTCCTTAATGATAAGCTTTATCCCTTAGAAAAATTGAGATTTTTCAGTCATAGCAGCGGAGCTATGGCAAAATTTTTATAAAAATTATGCATAAAAAATTTTCATTCAAAGCATAAAAAGAGGACTTCCTACCATATTCTAGGAATCATCATCCTAGATTAATTGAAAGAATTTCATTATAATCATGGAGAAATTGAATTTTAATATTATGCATAAAGGATAAATTTTTATATCAAAAGTGTTATTTTTACCATTTTTATTTTCATGCATAGAAGTATGCATAATGGATAAATTTTTATATCAAAAGTGTTACTTTTATCATTTTTTATTTTCATGTATAGAAGTATGAATAAAGGAAAATTTTTATATCAAAAGTGTTACTTTTATCATTTTTAATTTTCATGCATAGAAGTATGCATAAAGGAAAATTTTTATATCAAAAGTGTTACTTTTATCATTTTTAATTTTCATGCATAGAAGTATGCATAAAGGAAAAATTTTTATATCAAAAGTGTTACTTTTATCATATTGGATTTCATGCATATAGGTATGCATAAAAGATATTCTTTTTATACTAAAAGTATGATTTTCCTCATAATTGGATTTTATGCTTAACTTAGATGCATAAGAGAAATTCTTTTATTCTAAAAGTATAATTCCCTACCAAATTGAAATCATGCATAAGAAGATGCATAAAAGATTGATTTTAATTTCGAAAGTGTTAGTCTCCTTAAATGGAATTTATGTATAAATAAATGTGTAGAGAAATCTTATATCAAATAAAAGAATTCTCTTTAAAAAAAAAAAGATATGAAATGTGATAAGATGTGATAAGAGGTGTATGAGATGTGATAAGAATTGATAAGATGCGTATGGAAAGTGATAGGATGTGATAAGAGGTGATAAGATGCTTATGAAATAAGTTAGGATGTGATAAGATGAATTAAGATGTGTATGGGGGGATGAGGTAAGAAGTGTATGTGATAGGATAAGATGTATATGGGTTGTGATAGGGCGAGAATGGATGTGATGTAAAAGATTAGATGTGAAGGTATATGGGGTTATATAAATGGGAATGTGAAAATGGATGTATGTATGTGGATGTGTGGATATGGAGATGGGAGTGTGGATGTATGAACATGAAAATGGATATATGCATGAAGATGTATATGCATAGATGAAAATGTGGATGTAGATGTGGATGTATAGATGTGAATGGGAATGGGGATGTGGATGTATGTGAATGTGAATGTAGATGTGGATGTATGTGAATGTGAATGTAGATGTGAATGTGGAATGTGGATGTATAGATGTGGATGTATGGGAATGTGGATGTGGATGTATGTGAATGTGAATGTAGATGTGGATGTATGTGAATGTGAATGTAGATGTGAATGTGGAATGTGGATGTATAGATGTGGATGTATGGGAATGTGGATGTGGATGTATGTGAATGTGAATGTAGATGTGGATGTATAGATGTGAATGTGGAATGTGGATGTGGATGTATGTATGTATGTGGATGTAGATGTGGATGTATAGATGTGAATGGGAATGGGGATGTGGATGTATGTGAATGTGAATGTAGATGTGGATGTATGTGAATGTGAATGTAGATGTGAATGTATGAATGTGGATATGGGATGTGGATGTATAAATGAGGATGTGAAAATGGAGATAAGCATGTAGATGTGGATGTATGGATGTGAATGTGGATGTGGATATGGATGTATGGATGTGGATATGGATGTGAATATATGATATGTGATGTGAAGGAATCTGAAGTGAAGAGATGGAAAAGGAGGTGATTGGATGAGTACACATATACATGGAATGTGGAATAAGTAATGTGGATTAATGAGGGATAATGTGGAAAAATGAGAGTTAATATAGAAACTGTATTTGTAAACTGTTTGTAAATGCTGTTTGTAAATGGTTGTTTTATGTCAAGAATGCTGGGGAAGCATTTTGACCGTCTTGTGATTAAGGTCGTGGAGACCTAACTGATAAAGTTGCAACTGCTGACGGAGAGTCAATGGAGGACGTCTCGCGTAGCAAGGTCGACCGAGGTCTTGACCAGCCTCGGTTCGATTAAAATGGTGAGCTTCCGGTACGGTGGATGAGGGACCAAGGAAGCGGCCTATGAGTGAAGCGCTAGGTCACCTGCGAAGGATCCTAGAGGGTGCTGACCATACGGTGCTCGGGCTCTGGGTCGCCTAGGATACCCACGCGTGCGTCGAGGAAGATATTGGAACAAGGAGTAAGAGTTGTTTTGTGAAACCGGGCATGGATCTGGTTGACTGACCTTGCTGGTCCTCAACGGATGAGTCCATGGCTCTTTTATATGGATCTGTTGGTTGATCTTGCTGATCTTCAACGAGAGTCCATCTTGATAAGTGATTATATTGCCGAGTATTATGGGCTAGGAACTATGGAAACGGCCTCTGTGTGGACAGGTGGCGAGCGTTCTAGTTGCCAATGATGCTATAGATACTCTGATGAAGGAATGATGGGAAATTATGAATCAACTGGATAAATTGGGAGATTGTGATCAGTGGTACTATGGTTTCATTAAAGGATTGTTTTAAAGTTAGCTGATGCTAGGAAAAAGGCAATTTTCATATTGGGTGTGTAAGTGGTGTGGCTAGTTTTATGTTTGCATGATATTCCGGCTAGGGGGCCTTGGAACTCTTTTCCTTGGTACCCGGGACAAAACCTAACCAAATTCCAAATTGGATCCCATCACTACAGTGGTTGGGCGGTTGGCTAACCCATGGGATCGGATGGGGTTAGGCTGGACTGATGGATCCGTAAACCGAGACTCAATTTCTGTTATTACGATAGATGAAGTAAGTCCCGGATAGTAATTGTTCTATGGATAGGAATCAACGGCTGTGCCTCTTGATGGGGAAAAAAGCGTTGATCCCAATGATCCAAGTGCAAGTTTCTTCCTTGATCCGACCGAGTATCTTTATAGGTGCAGTTGGATCAGCGTGATCAGTAATGATCTTGACTACGTTAGAGTAAAAAATTATCCTGGTGGAATCGCCCGTGCTTTCCGGGTAAGGGAAGTTTTTTCCGGGTTCGGTTTTGGAAAAACCGACGGATTAGTCTCTTGTCCGGATATCCGTGGACGAGGCCCCGAATGTGGGACCCCTGTTCCGTGCGAGAAGTGCTACTTCCGCTGCTAGTACCCGAATCCGTGCTCGGTGGGAACAGGGGGATCTCACAGTTGGTATCAGAGCATCTGGTTAATAAAGATCAATTGAGAAGACAAATAGGTCAGAAATTTATCAAGAAACACAAAAAGGTTGTAATTGTGTGATATAATTCATACAATTTGATATTCAAATTGAAATTCGTAATTTGGTAATTGGGTCTTCAGATGGAAGTACCGCAATTATATAGAATCCTTGGCTTGCTTGAGGCCTAGACATGATGGTATTTACCTTATAATTCCAAGGGCCGTGACTATCCGTATATACCGAGAGTATAACTGCAGCTCTTTACTGACAGTATATACGAGTAAATCTAAGACTTGAAATTATAAGCGTTAATGCTATCCAGATGATGAATTTGAATGTGGTTGATATGATTTTTAATTCTGTTTGGGAACTGATGAATTGATTGGGATTCTGATTGAAAAATGATGATTTTTGAAATTTAGTTGAAATATAATAACTTGAGCAAAACCGCAATGAGGATGAATGGGATGAGTCCCTGTAATGATAAATGATGATAATGATTTCAACAAATCACTATGAGATTAGTGGATTGTGCTGTCAAAGTACTACTGTTAACTCTTGACTCGGTATATCAAGTTAAGGGATGACAAATTGAAAACTTGCTTGACTGAAATTCCCGTGGAGGAATGTTCAGAAAGAAAAAATTTCGATCTGATGGACCATTATCGTGTTAAAGATATGAATGATATGATCTGAATGAATTGTTATTTAATGATGAGTTCTAAGGGATATTTATCCCAGTATTCTGTTGGGTTGACCAGAATATAAGGAACCCCAGAATAAAATTGGATCTTAAGAAAAAGAGTTGTCCTCTACTTTATGAGATGAGGACATCTCGCACTTTTCAAGTGGGGTAGAATGTAAGATTCTCCCCCAGCCTTAGAGGTATACAGGAGTAAGAATCTCCCTTTTTGATCTTATAATTATTCCCTCTCTAAAATAAAAGAAAGATTCTGTTTAAAAAAGGAAGAACCTTTTTTCCTGAATACTTCTCAAGAGTCCCACCTGTTTTAAGGATTCAGAACAACGAGTTCAGAAGTGAGAATCGATGTTTTGGATATCAAGGTTTTGGTCTCGAGTACGACCCAAAAGAAGTTCTTTATCTCTTGGGAAGTATAAGAAGTTATCTCCCAGATATTGTGGACCAAAGAAAGTAGGTGATTTAACTTACGAACTTCTTTTATCTCCTCATCTCAAAGTTCTTAATGCCTTCTATAGAAAATTGTGCCAAACCCAAATCATGGAAAGATGGTAAAACTTCAGTGGCAAGCTACCGTTGGCTTCTAAGTTACGCTAGCTCCTTCCTTTATATAAGTCGTAACTTTTACTTGTCGCTCACAGTAATCTTACTCCCATCGATCTCCTTTCTTCCTAATCTCCTTCATGGCTTGGCAACAAGAATTAGTTTTATCCATAATGATTCCTCACCTTCAAGACGCAAGTGAGTCTGTGAAGAAGGATTTTATAGAACAGTATGAGCGCTCACTTTTCCCTCACTTGGGAACTTCTGTAGCGCAGACCAAATGGCGGACCTATCAAGACATAACTAGGGTAACACCCTGGGGTCAGCAGCACTTCCGTAACAATGTCCGCTTGGCCATGGTTATTGAAGCTTTGGGTTTGGGTCCTCGATACTACTGCGTCATGAGATCAAGACATCCTGGGTTTTCTGAGCGGGTCTTCTTACTGGCGTGTTTTCTTCCTCATGAGAAGATATGCCTTTACCCCGTTTTTGGCTTGCCTCTCAGAGGTCCTTTTGTTAGATCACCTCATACCACTGAGATAGGTGCGGCAATAGCCAGCAGAATCATTCCCATAGATGAGTTACCCTATACTTGTGCAGCTTGTGAGTGCTGCTTTTGTGATCATATGATGGACGGGCTTATGGAAGTGTAAAGAGTTCTTCTATCTTTACTGTATAAGTTCCGAGAATGAATAAAGTTTAAATCTTGTTCTTATCTTGAATCTTGCTCGCTTTGAGACTTTTTCTTGGTGGTTAAGCCTGATTTAAATTTTTCTCTAAGTCTCATAATTCGTGCATCTTGCGAAATTATCCCAGTTTGCGAGATGAGGACATCTCGCGTTTTTTAAGTGGGGTAGAATGTAAGATTCCTCCCCCACCCCCTTTTTGATGTCTAGTATCTTTCCCTGTAATCAATCCCTCTTCAGAAATATAAAGACCTTGTTTCTATCTGTTTTAGCCTAGAGAGAGAAAAATATTCTAGAGAGAGAATATTCAAATTTTGAATATTTTTGGATAGAAAAATATCTCTTCTAATTCAGATGAGTTCCCCTGAAACAGAAATTCAAAAAGAATTTTCCAATGTGCAATTGGAATTAATTGAAAATAGCTATAAAGAACCTTAGCCTAAGGGTCTAGATTTTCAGAAATCTTTAGACTATGGTCCAATTAAGGTTCCTATGGACCAATAGCATCAATCCATGTGTAGGGAGGAGATAAATCCAACTTGTAAAAAGAAAATACCCAAAAATGAGTAAATGCTCACATAAGATGAAGAGTTGAAAATGTACAAGGTTTATTAGTAAAAAATTATGAGCAATATTAAAAGTATGACATATGTAAGGAAGGGGAGTTCTTTAAAGGAGGTGCATATTTCACATAAGATGAAGAGTTGAAAATGTACAAGGTTTATTAGTAAAAAATTATGAGCAATATTAAAAGTATGACATATGTAAGGAAGGGGAGTTCTTTAAAGGAGGTGCATATTTCACATAAGATGAAGAGTTGAAAATGTACAAGGTTTATTAGTAAAAAATTATGAGCAATATTAAAAGTATGACATATGTAAGGAAGGGGAGTTCTTTAAAGGAGGTGCATATTTCACATAAGATGAAGAGTTGAAAATGTACAAGGTTTATTAGTAAAAAACTATGAGCAATATTAAAAATATGACATATGTAAGGAAGGGGAGTTCTTTAAAGGAGGTGCATATTTCACATGCTTGAATGAGTTTTAAACTCATAAAAATTGAGATATTTCATCTCTCCTCTCTCCTCATTCAAGTCTAGTTCCAAAAAGTTAGCTTAACTGACCTAAAAATGGTCAAATATTGACCAAACTGATTTAGAAAATTCTAGAATCAGTTTGTTTGGTTAGGAGCTCAATTTTTCCTATAAATAGAAGCCTCACCCTTGTTGAAAAATATATAGTGTTTATGCATCGTTACTCTACTCCACCTAAGCCAAGAACTGTGAATTCATTTAATAATTCACTAGTTTTTGGAGCTTCCCTCTTTCTTCAATCCCCATTAGTGGCTCCATCAACATACTTAACCAATTGATTGGTTGGGGGCCTCTACCGTGAACAAAGAATCAAGCAAGTTGTAAGGTAATTAGTGAATATTCATCTTTCTATAATTTCTCAATGTTTCTCTCTTCTCAACCCCTCTCAAGCTTGAGAAGTTTAATTGGTATGGTTTTTTTAAAATGCTATTGAAGTTTGAATAGTAGTGAAGAGTTACATAATTTAATAAATGCTATTGAAGTTAATTTTCATTTATGTTTAAATTCTAATGATTCTTATGTAAATTCTCTCTCTCACTCAAGAAATGGTCATACTCATGACCCATTCTCAATCCAAATCAAGCTTTTCATAAAGCTTTTCCTTAACCCAAGATTAAGCTATGCTTGAGGCCAAATTAATGGCTTTTTCTTATGCTTTTAGTTTATGTATATTGATGATTCAATCCATTATGGATTAAGGATCCAATTAGAGAATCATTTTAATTATTTCCTTAATGATAAGCTTTATCCCTTAGAAAAATTGAGATTTTTCAGTCATAGCAGCGGAGCTATGGCAAAATTTTTATAAAAATTATGCATAAAAAATTTTCATTCAAAGCATAAAAAGAGGACTTCCTACCATATTCTAGGAATCATCATCCTAGATTAATTGAAAGAATTTCATTATAATCATGGAGAAATTGAATTTTAATATTATGCATAAAGGATAAATTTTTATATCAAAAGTGTTATTTTTACCATTTTTATTTTCATGCATAGAAGTATGCATAATGGATAAATTTTTATATCAAAAGTGTTACTTTTATCATTTTTTATTTTCATGTATAGAAGTATGAATAAAGGAAAATTTTTATATCAAAAGTGTTACTTTTATCATTTTTAATTTTCATGCATAGAAGTATGCATAAAGGAAACTTTTTATATCAAAAGTGTTACTTTTATCATTTTTAATTTTCATGCATAGAAGTATGCATAAAGGAAAAATTTTTATATCAAAAGTGTTACTTTTATCATATTGGATTTCATGCATATAGGTATGCATAAAAGATATTCTTTTTATACTAAAAGTATGATTTTTCTCATAATTGGATTTTATGCTTAACTTAGATGCATAAGAGAAATTCTTTTATTCTAAAAGTATAATTCCCTACCAAATTGAAATCATGCATAAGAAGATGCATAAAAGATTGATTTTAATTTCGAAAGTGTTAGTCTCCTTAAATGGAATTTATGTATAAATAAATGTGTAGAGAAATCTTATATCAAATAAAAGAATTCTCTTTTAAAAAAAAAAAGATATGAAATGTGATAAGATGTGATAAGAGGTGTATGAGATGTGATAAGAATTGATAAGATGCGTATGGAAAGTGATAGGATGTGATAAGAGGTGTGATAAGAGGTGATAAGATGCTTATGAAATAAGTTAGGATGTGATAAGATGAATTAAGATGTGTATGGGGGGATGAGGTAAGAAGTGTATGTGATAGGATAAGATGTATATGGGTTGTGATAGGGCGAGAATGGATGTGATGTAAAAGATTAGATGTGAAGGTATATGGGGTTATATAAATGGGAATGTGAAAATGGATGTATGTATGTGGATGTGTGGATATGGAGATGGGAGTGTGGATGTATGAACATGAAAATGGATATATGCATGAAGATGTATATGCATAGATGAAAATGTGGATGTAGATGTGGATGTATAGATGTGAATGGGAATGGGGATGTGGATGTATGTGAATGTGAATGTAGATGTGGATGTATGTGAATGTGAATGTAGATGTGAATGTGGAATGTGGATGTATAGATGTGGATGTATGGGAATGTGGATGTGGATGTATGTGAATGTGAATGTAGATGTGGATGTATGTGAATGTGAATGTAGATGTGAATGTGGAATGTGGATGTATAGATGTGGATGTATGGGAATGTGGATGTGGATGTATGTGAATGTGAATGTAGATGTGGATGTATAGATGTGAATGTGGAATGTGGATGTGGATGTATGTATGTATGTGGATGTAGATGTGGATGTATAGATGTGAATGGGAATGGGGATGTGGATGTATGTGAATGTGAATGTAGATGTGGATGTATGTGAATGTGAATGTAGATGTGAATGTATGAATGTGGATATGGGATGTGGATGTATAAATGAGGATGTGAAAATGGAGATAAGCATGTAGATGTGGATGTATGGATGTGAATGTGGATGTGGATGTGGATGTATGGATGTGGATATGGATGTGAATATATGATATGTGATGTGAAGGAATCTGAAGTGAAGAGATGGAAAAGGAGGTGATTGGATGAGTACACATATACATGGAATGTGGAATAAGTAATGTGGATTAATGAGGGATAATGTGGAAAAATGAGAGTTAATATAGAAACTGTATTTGTAAACTGTTTGTAAATGCTGTTTGTAAATGGCTGTTTTATGTCAAGAATGCTGGGGAAGCATTTTGACCGTCTTGTGATTAAGGTCGTGGAGACCTAACTGATAAAGTTGCAACTGCTGACGGAGAGTCAATGGAGGACGTCTCGCGTAGCAAGGTCGACCGAGGTCTTGACCAGCCTCGGTTCGATTAAAATGGTGAGCTTCCGGTACGGTGGATGAGGGACCAAGGAAGCGGCCTATGAGTGAAGCGCTAGGTCACCTGCGAAGGATCCTAGAGGGTGCTGACCATACGGTGCTCGGGCTCTGGGTCGCCTAGGATACCCACGCGTGCGTCGAGGAAGATATTGGAACAAGGAGTAAGAGTTGTTTTGTGAAACCGGGCATGGATCTGGTTGACTGACCTTGCTGGTCCTCAACGGATGAGTCCATGGCTCTTTTATATGGATCTGTTGGTTGATCTTGCTGATCTTCAACGAGAGTCCATCTTGATAAGTGATTATATTGCCGAGTATTATGGGCTAGGAACTATGGAAACGGCCTCTGTGTGGACAGGTGGTGAGCGTTCTAGTTGCCAATGATGCTATAGATACTCTGATGAAGGAATGATGGGAAATTATGAATCAACTGGATAAATTGGGAGATTGTGATCAGTGGTACTATGGTTTCATTAAAGGATTGTTTTAAAGTTAGCTGATGCTAGGAAAAAGGCAATTTTCATATTGGGTGTGTAAGTGGTGTGGCTAGTTTTATGTTTGCATGATATTCCGGCTAGGGGGCCTTGGAACTCTTTTCCTTGGTACCCGGGACAAAACCTAACCAAATTCCAAATTGGATCCCATCACTACAGTGGTTGGGCGGTTGGCTAACCCATGGGATCGGATGGGGTTAGGCTGGACTGATGGATCCGTAAACCGAGACTCAATTTCTGTTATTACGATAGATGAAGTAAGTCCCGGATAGTAATTGTTCTATGGATAGGAATCAACGGCTGTGCCTCTTGATGGGGAAAAAAGCGTTGATCCCAATGATCCAAGTGCACGTTTCTTCCTTGATCCGACCGAGTATCTTTATAGGTGCAGTTGGATCAGCGTGATCAGTAATGATCTTGACTACGTTAGAGTAAAAAATTATCCTGGTGGAATCGCCCGTGCTTTCCGAGTAAGGGAAGTTTTTTCAGGGTTCGGTTTTGGAAAAACCGACGGATTAGTCTCTTGTCCGGATATCCGTGGACGAGGCCCCGAATGTGGGACCCCTGTTCCGTGCGAGAAGTGCTACTTCCGCTGCTAGTACCCGAATCCGTGCTCGGTGGGAACAGGGGGATCTCACAGAATTGATCCAAATGAACAAAGTTCAAGAAGAGTTTAAGGATAAAATCAGTCAAATCCACAAAGAAAACCTCAATTATCACCTACGTCAAAAGTTGAAAAAATAGACATCACACTATTATAGCTTATTAGAGCATACATGTAGACCTTTGAGCACATATACAGATTGTTGAGCACCTTTATACACTATTACCAAGCTCTTCATTATTTATTCTTACTTCTCTCAACACCATTAGAATTATGAGCATTGTTTATTACCTCTTTAAAAGCATTTTATTTGAATTGCTAAGAGCACCTGTAGGTAGGAGACCTAAGATCACTATTGGTGGATCCATGTCCTCCAAAAATAATCAAGATAGAGCTGAGAGCACAATCTCTACACCGGTAGGTAGGAGACCTAAGATCACCATTGGATCTATGTCCTCTAGAAACAATCAAGAGCACTCTTGTAGAGTTGAGAGCACAATCTCCCCACTTGTAGGTAGGAGACCTAAGGTCACTATTGGATCTATGTCCTCTAAAAATGAGAGACGACAGCACAATCTCCCCACCTATAGGTAGGAGACCTAAGGTCACTATTGGATCCATGTCCTCTAGAAACAATCAAGATAGTATTAGTTCTACTACTTTAGTTAGTACTTAGTGCTGACTATTAATAGTTACTAGGTTACCATAATTTAGTTAATACTGTTAGTTATCATTTAGTAGGTAGGATTATTACTGTTTGTTTGTAGGTTTAGGTAGTTATCATTTCGTAGGTAGGGTTAGTATTACAATTTGTCAGTAGGTCTAGTACTAACAACTAACCTACTTTTTAAAGTGATTATTTAGTAGGTAGGGTTAGTACTACTATTCTAACTAGTCTTTTTAAAATCATTTTTGTAGTTAGTAAGTTAGTAGTTAAGTTTTTGTAGTTAATTAGTATGTAAATAGTTAGTATGTAGTAAGTTTTTAAAAATCATTTTTGTAGTATGTAGTACTACTATTCCAACTAGTAGGCTAAAAAGGTATTTTTTAAAAGTTTTCTTCAATTGTTTTTGTAGTTAGTATATAGTTATTATATATGCACGTATAAGTTAGATATATAGATAAGCTAGATATAAGTTAGATATATAGATAAGCTAGGAAACACATAAGATAACTTATAAAATAACCTTAGAACCTGACTAAGTAACTAACATACAACTATTACTAACATACAGCCTTACTAACTAACGTTTACAACCATTAATAACCCATACAACCTTAGCAACTAACTCTCTACTAGCTTAGCTAACTACTAACTAAAATAACCTAACTTAACACATGGGCCCACTAACACTATCCCTTAATTTTAACTGGAATGTTTTTAGTAGTTATAACTAACTATAGTACTATATATATATATATATATAGGTGTAGTTAGAGATTATAGGAAATTTAATGGCCTTAAAAGATGGAGTGCTTGACTGAGGGAATGAATGAGTGCAATTATTTTGGAATATTTTTCAAATTTCACTTATATTTGAATGGTTTCGAGACTCAGCCACATTGTACTCACAATTGAACCCGTGCATTCTTTTTTTCCAACTCCCTCTTTCTCACTATATGTATGTGCCCCTCTCTTTCTCCTAGAGGTCTCTCCATCACCTCCCTCTTTGGAAATATATAATAGTGATAGGTGTAGTTAGAGATTATAGGGAATTTAATGGCCTTAAAAGATGCATTGGAGTGCTTGACTTAGGGAATGAATGAGTGTGCAATTATTTTGTAATATTTTCGAGACTCAGCCACATTGTACTCATGGCATTCTTTTTTTTCCAACTCGTTTAGTTCAGCTTAAGTACAAAAGATTAATAGTAATATGGAGAAGTTTATCATAAGCCTCATTATGTGTTTGAGAGCTTTAATGCAATTGTACGTGGATGAGGTGATAGAAAGCACTCCTCTATCCTTGTCACAATACTAGCTCAATGGGACATTGATGGAAAAGATCACAATATAAAATTTTCTAATGGTTGGAGAAGGCAAAACTATTATTGATTTAAAG
>NW_028229449.1:195000-202500 GCF_041138505.1 Cibotium barometz | reverse complement strand
ATGGATGTATGAATGTAGATATGGAATGTGGATATGGATGTATGTGAATGTAAATGTGGATATGGATGTATGGATGTATGTATGTAGATGTGGATGTATGAATGAGGATGTGAAAATGGATGTATGGATGTAGATGTGGATGTATGGATGTGGATGTGGATGTATGGATATATGTATGTGGATGTGGATGTATGAATGAGGATGTGAAAATGGATGTATAGATGTATATGTGGACGTGGATTTATGGATGTGGATGTGGATATGGATGTATGAATGTGGATGTGGATGTATGGATGTGGATATGGATGTGTATGTATGAATGCGGATGTGGAATTAGATGTATGATGTGGATGTACGAATGTGGATGTGTATGTAGAATAATGAATGTGAATGTGTATGTGAAATAATGTGTCGTCGATATGAGTGAATGGATGAGAATGAGTACACATATGAGTGGAATGTGGAATAAGTAATTTGGACTAAGGAGGGATAATGTGGAAAGACGAGAGTTCGATATAGAAACTGTATTTTGTGACCTGTTTGTAAATGACTGTTTTATGTCAAGAATGCTAGGGAAGCATTTTGACCGTCTTGTGGATTAAGGTCATGGAGACCTAACTGATAAAGTTGTAACTGCTGACGGAGAGTCAATGGAGGACATCTCGCGTAGCAAGGTCGACCGAGGTCTTGACCAGCCTCGGTTCGATTTAAATGGTGAGCTTCCGGTACGGTGGATGAGGGACCAAGGAAGCGGCCTATGAGTGAAGCACTAGGTCACCTGCGAAGGATCCTAGAGGGTGCTGACCATACGGTGCTCGGGCTCTGGGTCGCCAAAGATACCCACACGTGCATCGTGGAAGATATTGAAACAAGGAGTAAGAGTTGTTTTCTGAAACCGGGCATGGATCTGGTTGATTGACCTTGCTGGTCCTCAACAGATGAGTCCATGGCTCTCTTATATGGATCTGTTGATTGATCTTGCTGATCTTCAACAAGGATTTCATCTTGATTTTTATATGTGAAAGTATTCCCGGGTACTATGAGCTAGGAATTATTGAAAAGGCCCCTGAGTGAACAGGTGGTGAGCGTTCTGGTTGCCAATGATGCCATAAGTACATCGATGAATGAATGATTGGAAATATGGATTCAACCAGAGAATTCGAGGATTGTCATCAGCGACATAATGGTTTCATTAAAGGATTGTTTTAAAGTTAGTTGATATTGAGAAAAAAGTAATTTCATATTGGGTGTGTAAGTGGTGTGACTAGTTTTATGTTTGCATGAACTTCCGGCTAGGGGGCCTGGGAACTCTTTTCCCTGGTACCCGGGACAAAACCTAACCAAATTCCTAATTGGATCCCATCACTACAGTGGTTGGGTGGTTGGCTAACCCATGGGACTGGATGGGGTTAGGCTGGACTGATGGATCCGTAAATCGAGACTCAATTTCTGTTATTACGATAGATGAAGTAAATCTCGAATAGTAATTGTTCTATGGATAGGAATCAACGGCTGTGCCTCTTGATGGAGAAAAAAGCGTTGATCCCAATGATCCAAGTGCAAGTTTCATCCTTGATCTGACCGAGTATCTTTATAGGTGCAGTCGGATCAGTTTGATCAGTAATGGTCTTAACTACGTTAGAGTAAAAAGTTATCCTGGTAGAATCGCTCGTGCTTTCCGGGTAAAGGAAGTTTTTTCGGGTTCAGTTTTGGAAAAACCGACGGATTAGTCTCTTGTCTGGATATCCGTTGGACGAGGCCCCGAGTGTGGGACCCTGCCTCGCGCAAGAAGTGCTACTTCCGCTGCTAGCACCCCGAATCCATTGCGTGGTAGGGACAGGGATCTCACAGTTGGTATTAGAGCTATTTGGCTAATGAGGATCAACCGAGAAGCCAAATATGTCAAAAATTTATCAAGAAGCACTAAAAGGTTGTAATTGTGTGATAAAATTCATACAATTTGATATTCAAACTGAAATTCGTAAATCGGTAATTGGGTCTTCAGATGGAAGTACCGCAATTGTATGGAATCCCTGACTTGCTTGAGGCCTAGACATGATGGTATTTACCTTATAGTTCCAAGAACTACTGACTACCCGTATATACCGAGGGTATAACTGCAGCTCTTTATTGGCACTATATACGAGTAAATCTAAGACTTGAAATTATAAGCATTAATGCTATCTAGATGATGAATTTGAATGTGGTTGATATGATTTTTAAATTTTGGTTGTAAACTGATGAATTGATTTGGATTCTGATTGAAAAATGATGACTCTTGAAATTTGGTTGAAATGTAATAAGCTGAGCGAAACCACAATGATTATGAATGGGATGAGGCCCTGTGATGATGTTCTTAACTGGAATGATGTTAATGACTTCAGCCAATCACTATGAGATTAGTAGATTGTGCTGACAGATTGCTACTGTAAACTTTTGTCCAGTGGATCAAGTTATAAATTAAAAATCTGAAAAATTGAAATCCCCATGGAGGATTGTTTAGATAGAAAAATCGAGTCTGATGGACCATTACTGTGTTAAAGATATGAATGAGATATTCTGAATGAATTATTATTTATGCGTTCTATATGAGTATCTTTACCCCATGATTATGTGGGGAGCTGACCTATTTAAAGAACCCGAGAATCATTTGAATCAAAAATCGGATTGAATCATAATTAAAGAAACTTAACAAGAATTTTCGTATTGATAGGAACATGGATCGAGGTCGTCGTGGTAGAAATGTTAACCCCCAACTCGATGAAGAAGAGCTCGACCTGGATGTTCATAAAACTCTTCATAGTTCATAGCCTAGACCTTTCAAGGGTGAAGAGGAAAACTTAGGCGAGGCTGTGGAGAAATGGATCGAATCAATGGAAGAATACTTCGATGTCACCGGGTACAATGAGAAGAGCAAAATGGCTCTTGCAAGGCTAAAGATAGTGGAGATAGCTAGAGTGGCATGGAGAAACCACTGCGCATTTTGATCTTCATTGTTTACACACTAGATATTGCACCAAGAGCTTGCACCAAGATCTTGCACATTTGGTTGTGGAACTTCCAAGCTTGCTTTCTTATTTGCAACCTAAACCCTCATGTTGTTAATAAGCATTTTCACCTCCTCTTTAATAATATTGTGCCCTCATCTACAATCCAAATTCTTGGAAGCTTAGAGACATGTGTGATATTATGATTTGGATGCCATGAATGTGTTACATCAACATTAGAAAACCACGTCATTTGAGCTTTCTCCCTCCCTTGGACCTAAATTTTTCCTCTCATAGAGTAGAAACACGGAGCCACTACACCTTTTGTTGTGCTTTGAATGAAATGATTGCACTTTACCGTACCCAACTGATGTATTTGATTTTAAAGTTGATTAGATTTCTACGTATAGCCCATAAAGCTTTATGGATAGTTTGCTCATGTATACACAAGTTGGCTTATGTATTTGGTGGTTGTTGCGCTTCCGCTACTCAAAGATTTTGCTCCAATCCAATGGGCCTAAAATGAAAGCTTATATTCCTTGGTCATCTCACATATCCTAGTCTCGATGACAACTATTTTTTTCCATGTCAATATTTTTTGATGCTTCTCCTTTTTTGAATTCTTTCCCTATCCCCATGAACCTATGGTGTGCCTTCATACAAAGGATTTCCTACAACTGTGTTCTAAACAACACTCTAAACAACACATGTAAAATGTGGTGGTGTTGGTGCAGTCCTAGCTGTACTTCTATTGATCAAAGCTTCTAAACTATATTTTAAACAACAAATGTAAAATGTGGTGGTGTTGGTGTAGTCCTGACTATAGTAACAACACATTTCTAGAGGTGTTAGTGTAGTCCTCACACATGGACATATGTTCTTCTTGTCAAATCTTCTTTATGTATCTCTTGGTGTGTTGGTATAGACTTTGCTCCTAAAATGAAAAAGACAAGACCCTTCTTGACCCTCCTTAAATTCATCAGGATCTCCATTGTATATGCCAATTTGTTGCAGCCTCGTGTGGCATGAAACCATAGAAATTTGCATTATCAAAGCCACATTGCCTCATGGTACATATCCCATAATAGAATTTGGTTGGTTGCATCTTCCTCCATTTCACACATTGCTATGGTCATGCACACTGGCCAAATATATACCCAAAGAATGTCACACTCAACTACTAGTAGGAACACATTTAAATTCCCACAAATATTATTTCTCTAAGGATAAATGTTTCTCATTATTTCTTTGGATTCCCACAAACATCACCTGCGATCATACACATAGCAAGCCATTGTCACCCATTGAAGCACTTTATGAGTGTGGTCAAGTTAAATACATGACTTGTTTAGATCTCCATTGAATCCATGACTTGTTTATGAGTGTGGTCAAATTGAATCCATGACTTGTTTAGATCACCATTTCAATCGCTTCTCTTGTTTACATGATCCACACCAGAAGTAGGTCTTTTATTGATATTTTGAAGATAAAATGTCTTTCTTGGGGAAGTCCTTGACTTGGAAACCAACTTCCATGAAAGAAAGAATACATTGACCTTTTCTTTAGAGCTAGAAAGCTATCAATGCCCTCTCCCACAGACATCTTTAATTTCCTCTCTTGTGCCATTCTCCTAAACCTAATGGATTGCAAGTTTATTGCAATAAGTATGTTGGAACGAACATGTTTAACAACATGCTTAAATGAATGAACATATTATATTATTAACTCACCTTTGATTCTCTACCAAGGATGTTAGCTCTTTGAGGAAGTTCTCGAGTTGCTTCACCCATCTCTCTCATATAAGATTTCATTAACTCCTTTGTTACACTCATTTGGAGTTTCCTTCGTCTAGTTCTATCTACTGTCATGACATCTACAACTAGCTACCTAGTTTTCTCTATCTTACTCTTTGAAGCATCTGGTTGAACATCATTGTTATGCTCTTTAAAGGGCATGTGACTTTGCCATGGAGAGGAGACCTCTGATACACACAATGGCTCATCCTTATTATGCAGTTTAGAGACATAACATTTGTTGTCTCACTATTCTTGTTTGCAAATTTTACTCCAAACCATGAGTTGACTTTACTCTTCCAAATGTGGGTGGGTCATCAGGATTCAAATGCTCAAATCTAGGAGTTATTATTGATCGACCTTATGCACTCTTTAAATCAATAATAGTTTTGCCTTCTCCAACCATTAGAAAATTTTATATTGTGATCTTTTCCATCAATGTCCCATTGAGCTAGTATTGTGACAAGGATAGAGGAGTGCTTTCTATCACCTCATCCATGTACAATTGCATTAAAGCTCTCAAACACATAATGAGGCTTATGATAAACTTCTCCATATTACTATTAATCTTTTGTACTTAAGCTGAACTAAATGAGTTGGAAAAAAAAGAATGCCATGAGTACAATGTGGTCGAGTCTCGAAAATATTACAAAATAATTGCACACTCATTCATTCCCTAAGTCAAGCACTCCAATGCATCTTTTAAGGCCATTAAATTCCCTATAATCTCTAACTACACCTATCACTATTATATATTTCCAAAGAGGGAGGTGATGGAGAGACCTCTAGGAGAAAGAGAGGGGCACATACATATAGTGAGAAAGAGGGAGTTGGAAAAAAAGAATGCACGGGTTCAATTGTGAGTACAATGTGGCTGAGTCTCGAAACCATTCAAATATAAGTGAAATTTGAAAAATATTCCAAAATAATTGCACTCATTCATTCCCTCAGTCAAGCACTCCATCTTTTAAGGCCATTAAATTTCCTATAATCTCTAACTACACCTATATATATATATATATATATATATATATATATATATATATATAGTACTATAGTTAGTTATAACTACTAAAAACATTCCAGTTAAAATTAAGGGATAGTGTTAGTGGGCCCATGTGTTAAGTTAGGTTATTTTAGTTAGTAGTTAGCTAAGCTAGTAGAGAGTTAGTTGCTAAGGTTGTATGGGTTATTAATGGTTGTAAACGTTAGTTAGTAAGGCTATATGTTAGTAATAGTTGTATGTTAGTTACTTAGTCAGGTTCTAAGGTTATTTTATAAGTTATCTAATGTGTTTCCTAGCTTATCTATATATCTAACTTATATCTAGCTTATCTATATATCTAACTCATACGTGCATATATAATAACTATATACTAACTACAAAAACAATTGAAGAAAACTTTTAAAAAATACCTTTTTAGCCTACTAGTTGGAATAGTAGTACTACATACTACAAAAATGATTTTTAAAAACTTACTACATACTAACTATTTACATACTAATTAACTACAAAAACTTAACTACTAACTTACTAACTACAAAAATGATTTTAAAAAGACTAGTTAGAATAGTAGTACTAACCCTACCTACTAAATAATCACTTTAAAAAATAGGTTAGTTGTTAGTACTAGACCTACTGACAAATTGTAATACTAACCCTACCTACGAAATGATAACTACCTAAACCTACAAACAAACAGTAATAATCCTACCTACTAAATGATAACTAACAGTATTAACTAAATTATGGTAACCTAGTAACTATTAATAGTCAGCAGTAAGTACTAACTAAAGTAGTAGAACTAATATTATCTTGATTGTTTCTAGAGGACATGGATCCAATAGTGACCTTAGGTCTCCTACCTATAGGTGGGGAGATTGTGCTGTCGGCTCTCATTTTTAGAGGACATAGATCCAATAGTGACCTTAGGTCTCCTACCTACAAGTGGGGAGATTGTGCTCTCAACTCTACAAGAGTGCTCTTGATTGTTTCTAGAGGACATAGATCCAATGGTGATCTTAGGTCTCCTACCTACCGGTGTAGAGATTGTGCTCTCAGCTCTATCTTGATTATTTTTGGAGGAAATGGATCCACCAATAGTGATCTTAGGTCTCCTACCTACAGGTGCTCTTAGCAATTCAAATAAAATGCTTTTAAAGAGGTAATAAACAATGCTCATAATTCTAATGGTGTTGAGAGAAGTAAGAATAAATAATGAAGAGCTTGGTAATAGTGTATAAAGGTGCTCAGCAATCTGTATATGTGCTCAAAGGTCTACATGTATGCTCTAATAAGCTATAATAGTGTGATGTCTATTTTTTCAACTTTTGACGTAGGTGATAATTGAGGTTTTCTTTGTGGATTTGACTGATTTTATCCTTAAACTCTTCTTGAACTTTGTTCATTTGGATCAGTTCCTCCATCGCGTTGTTTGTGTACTATGCTTTACAAGCTTGCATGCTAGCGTTGTGGAGGGTTCTCAACCACTAATTCAGACCATCTCTCAGACCAAGCATCATATTGAGAAATATATGATTAAAAATGCATTTATTTCGGTTTATCCATATAGCCCACAGATATATTCAACCCGAATAATGTTCCAGGACCTTGCATAACATTTGATTGGTTGACCTAAGAGAGTCTCTATCCAAATAAGATCCAGTGAGAGATTGATTCAAAAATTTTAATGCATATGCATTGTACGCACAACCAATAA
>NW_028229449.1:172500-190000 GCF_041138505.1 Cibotium barometz | reverse complement strand
AAATCCAATATGATAAAAGTAACACTTTTGATATAAAAAAATTATCCTTTATGCATACTTCTATGCATGAAAATTAAAAATGATAAAAGTAACACTTTTGATATAAAAAAATTTTCCTTTATGCATCCTTCTATGCATGAAAATTAAAAATGATAAAATAACACTTTTAATATAAAAAAATTACCCTTTATGCATACTTCTATGCATGAAAATTAAAAATGATAAAAGTATCACTTTTGATATAAAAATTTTCCTTTATGCATACTTCTATGCATGAAAAAATAAAAAATGATAAAAGTAACACTTTTGATATAAATTTTTTTTCCTTTATGCATACTTCTATGCATGAAAATTAAAAATGATAAAAGTAACACTTTTGATATAAAAAAATTATCCTTTATGCATGATATTAAAATTCAATTTCTCCATGATTATAATGAAATTCTTTCAATTAATCTAGGATGATAATTCCTAGAATATGGTAGGAAGTCCTCTTTTTATGCTTTGAATGAAATTATTTTATGCATAATTTTTATAAAAATTTTGCCATAGCTCCGCTGCTATGACTGATAAATCTCAATTTTTTCTAAGGGATAAAGCTTATCATTAAGGAAATAATTAAAATGATCTCTAATTGGATCATTAATCTATAGTGGATTGAATCATCAATATGCATAAACTAAAAGCATAGAAAAAAGCCATTAAATTGGCCTCAAGCATAGCTTAAGCTTGGGTTAAGGAAAAGCTTTATGAAAAGCTTGATTTGGATTGAGAACGGGTCATGAGTATGACCATTTCTTGAGTGAGAGAGAGAATTTACATAAAAATCATTAGAATTTAAACATAAATGAAAATTAACTTCAATAGCATTTATTACTTATGTAACTTTTCACTACTATTCAAACTTCAATAGTATTTAAAAAAAACCATACCAATTAAACTTCTCAAGCTTGAGAGGGGTTGAGAAGAGAGAAACATTGAGAAATTATAGAAAGATCAATATTCACTAATTACCTTACAACTTGCTTGATTCTTTGTTCACGGTAGAGGCCCCCAACCAATCAATTGGTTAAGTATGTTGATGGAGCCACTAATGGGGATTGAAGAAAGAGGGAAGCTCCAAAAACTAGTGAATTATTAAATGAATTCACAGTTCTTGACTTAGGTGGAGTAGAGTAACGATGCATAAACACTAACTATTTTTCAACAAGGGGGAGGCTTCTATTTATAGGAAAAATTGAGCTCCTAACCAAACAAACTGATTCTAGAATTTTCTAAATCAGTTTGGTCAATATTTGACCATTTTTAGGTCAGTTAAGCTAACTTTTTGGAACTAGACTTGAATGAGGAGAGAGGAGAGATGAAATATCTCAATTTTTATGAGTTTAAAACTCATTCAAGCATGTGAAATATGCACCTCCTTTAAAGAACTCCCCTTCCTTACATATGTGTCATAATGGAATCATTTTAATATTGCTCATAGTTTTTTTTTACTAATAAACCTTGTACATTTTCAACTCTTCATCTTATGTGAAATATGCACCTCCTTTAAAGAATTCCCCTTCCTTACATATGTGTCATAATGGAATCATTTTAATATTGCTCATAGTTTTTTACTAATAAACCTTGTACATTTTCAACTCTTCATCTTATGTGAAATATGCACCTCCTTTAAAGAATTCCCCTTCCTTACATATGTGTCATAATGGCATCATTTTAATATTGCTCATAGTTTTTTACTAATAAACCTTGTACATTTTCAACTCTTCATCTTATGTGAGCATTTACTCATTTTTGGATACCCAAAATATCTCATATTTTTAATATTGCTCATAGTTTTTTACTAATAAACCTTGTACATTTTCAACTCTTCACCTTATGTGAGCATTTACTCATTTTTGGGTATCTTCTTTTTTTACAAATTTGGATTTATCTCTTCCCTACACATGGATTGATGCTATTGGCCCATAGGAACCTTAATTGGACCATAGTCTAAAGATTTCTGAAAATCTAGACCCTTAGACTAAGGTTCTTTATACCTATTTCCAATTAATTCCAATTGCACATTGAAAAATTCTTTTTGAATTTCTATTTCAGGGGAACTCATCTGAATTATAAGAGATATTTTTCTATCCAAAAATATTCAAAATCTGAATATTCTCTCTCTAGAATATTTTTCTCTCTCTAGGCTAAAACAGATAGAAACAAGGTCTTTATATTTCTGAAGAGGGTTGATTACAGGGGAAGATACTAGACATCAAAAAGGGGTTGGGGGAGGAATCTTACATTCTACCCCACTTAAAAAACGCGAGATGTCCTCATCTCGCAACTTGTGATAATTTCGCAAGATTCACGAATATGAGACTTAGAGAAAAATTTTAATCAAGATTAACCACCAAGAAATGTCTTAAAGAGAGCAAGATTCAAAATAAGAACAAGATTTAAACTTTATTCATTCTCGAAACTTATACAGTAAAGATAGAAAAACTCTTTACACTTCCATAAGCCCGTCCATCATATGATCACAAAAGCAGTCCTCACAAGCTGCACAAGTATAAGGTAACTCATCTATGGGAATGATTCTGTGGGTTATTGCTGCGCCTATCTCAGTGGTATGAGGTGTTCTAACAAAAGGACCTCTGAGAGGCAAGCCAAAAATGGGGTAAAGGCATATCTTCTCATGAGGAAGAAAACACGCCAGTAAGAAGACCCGCTCAGAAAACCCAGGATGCCTTGATCTCATGACGCAGTAGTATCGGGGACCCAAACCCAAAGCTTCAATAACCATGGCCAAGCGGACATTGTTACGAAAGTGCTGCTGACCCCAGGGTGTTACCCTAGTTATGTCTTGATAGGTCCGCCATTTTGTCTGCGCTACAGAAGTTCCCAAGTGAGGGAAAAGTGAGCGCTCATACTGCTCTATAAAATCTTTCTTCACAGACTCCCTTGCGTCTTGAAGGTGAGAAATCATTAGGGATAAAACTAGTTCTTGTTGCCAAGCCATGAAGGAGATTAAGAAAGAAAGGAGATCGATGGAAGTAAGATTACTGTGAGCGACAAGTAAAAGTTACGACTTATATAAAGGAAGGAGCTAGCGTAACTTAGAAGCCAACAGTAACTTGCCACTGAAGTTTTACCGTCTTTCCATGATTTGGGTTTGACACATTTTTCTATAGAAGGCATTAAGAATTTTGAGATGAAGAGATAAAAGAAGCTTGTAGGCTAAGTCACCTACTTTCATTGAATTCAGATATAAGGCTCACAATATCTGGGGGATAACTTCATATACTCCCCAAGAGATAAAGAACTTCTTTTGGGCCGTACTCGAATGAAGACCAAAACCTTGATATCCAAAACATCGATTCTTACTTCTGAACTCATTGTTCTGAATCCTTAAAACAGGTGGGACTCTTGAGAAGTATTCTAGAAAAAGGGTCTTCCTTTGTTAAACAGAACTTTCTTTTATTTTAGAGAGGGAATAATTATAAGATCAGAAAGGGAGATTCTTACTCCTGTATACCTCGAAGGCTGGGGAGGAATCTTACATTCTACCCCACTTAAAAAGTGCGAGATGTCCTCATCTCGCAAGGTAGAGGACAACTCTTTTTCTTAACATCCAATTTTATTTTGGGGTTCCTTATATTCTGGTCAACCCAACAGAACACTGGGATAAATATCCCTTATATAGAACTCATCATTAATATTCAGATCATATCATTCATATCTTTAACATGATAATGGTCCATTAGACCGAAAAATTTTCTTCTGAACATTCCTCCATGGGAATTTCAGTCAAGCAAGTTCTCAATTTGTCATCCCTTAACTTGATCTACTGATCAAGTGTTAACAGTAACAATTTGACAGTACAACCCACTAATCTCATAGTGATTTGCTGAATTCATTATCATCATTCCAGTTATGAATATCATCACTGGGACTCGTCCCATTCATCCTCATTGTGGTTTTGTTCAGATTTTTATATTTCAACTAATTTCAGAAATCATCATTTTTCAATCAGAATTTCCAATCAGAATCCAATTCAATTCATCAATTCTCAAACAGAATTAAAAATCATATCAACCACATTCGAATTCATCATCTGGATAGCATTAACGCTTATACTTTCAAGTCTTAGATTTACTCGTATATACTGTCAGTAAAGAGCTGCAGTATACTCTCGGTATATACGGGTAGTCACGGCCCTTGGAATTATAAGGTAAATACCATCATGTCTAGGCCTCAAGCAAGTCAGGGATTCTATATAATTGCGGTACTTCCCTCTGAAGACCCAATTATCAATTTACGAATTTTAGTTTGAATATCAAATTGTATGACTTATATCACACAATTACAACCTTTTTGTGTTTCTTGATAAATTTTTGACATATTTGTCTTCTCAGTTGATCTTTATTAACCAAATGCTCTGATACCAACTGTGAGATCCCTGTTCCCACCGCGCAACGGATTCGGGGTACTAGCAGCGGAAGTAGCACTTCTTGCGCGAGGTAGGGTCCCACACTCGGGGCCTCGTCCACGGATATCCGGACAAAAGACTAATCCGTCGGTTTTTCCAAAACCAGACCCGGAAAAACTTCCCTTATCCGGAAAGCACGGGCGATTCCACCAGGATAATTTTTACTCTAACGTAGTCAAAACTCTTACTGATCAAATAGATCCGACTGCATCTATAAAGATACTTGGTCAGATCAAGGAAGAAACTTGCACTTGGATCATTGGGATCAACGCTTTTTTCCCCACCAAGGAGGCACAGCCGTTGATTCCTATCCATAGAACAATTACTATCCGGGATTTACTTTATCTATCGTAATAACAGAAATTGAGTCTCGATTTACGGATCCATCAGTCCAGCCTAACCCCATCCGATCCCATGGGTTAGCCAACCGCCCAACCACTGTAGTGATGGGATCCAATTTGGAATTTGGTTAGGTTTTGTCCCGGGTACCAAGGAAAAGAGTTCCAAGGCCCCCTAGCTGGAATTTCATGCAAACATAAAACTAGCCACACCACTTACACACCCAATATGAAAAATTACCTTTTTCTTAGCATCAGCTAACTTTAAAACAATCCTTTAATGAAACCATAGTACCACTGATCACAATCTCCCAAATTATCCAGTTGATTCATAATTTCCCATCATTCCTTCATCAGAGTATCTATGGCATCATTGGCAACTAGAACGCTCACCACCTGTCCACACAGGGGCCGTTTCAATAGTTCCTAGCCCATAATACTCAACAATATAATCACTTATCAAGATGGACTCTCGTTGAAGATCAGCAAGATCAACCAACAGATCCATATAAAAGAGCCATGGACTCATCCGTTGAGGACCAGCAAGGTCAGTCAACCAGATCCATGCCCGGTTCCAGAAAACAACTCTTACTCCTTGTTCCAATATCTTCCTCGACGCACGCGTGGGTATCCTGGGCGACCCAGAGCCCGAGCACCGTATGGTCAGCACCCTCTAGGATCCTTCGCAGGTGACCTAGCGCTTCACTCATAGGCCGCTTCCTTGGTCCCTCATCCACCGTACCGGAAGCTCACCATTTTAATCGAACCGAGGCTGGTCAAGACCTCGGCCGACCTTGCTACGCGAGACGTCCTCCATTGACTCTCCGTCAGCAGTTGCAACTTTATCAGTTAGGTCTCCACGACCTTAATCATAAGACGGTCAAAATGCTTTCCCAGCATTCTTGACATAAAACAGCCATTTACAAACAGCATTTACAAACAGTTTACAAATACAATTTCTATATTAACTCTCATTTTTCCACATTATCCCTCATGCAATCCACATTACTTATTCCACATTTCATTTATATGTGTACTCATCCAATCATATCATTTTCCATCTCTTCACTTCAGATTCCTTCACATCACATATCATATATTCACATCCATATCCACATCCATACATCCACATCCACATCCACATTCACATCCATACATCCACATCTACATGCTTATCTCCATTTTCACATCCTCATTTATACATCCACATCCCATATCCACATTCATACATACACATCCATATCCACATCCATATCCGCATTCATACATACACATCCATATCCACATCCACATGCATACATTCATTATCACGTCCTCATTCATACATCCACATCCACATACATACATACATACATCCACATCCACATCCACATTCTCATTCACATCTATACATCCATATCTACATGCACATTCACATCCATACATCCACATCTATATCCTCATTCACATCCATACATCCACATTCATGCATCCACATCTACATGCCTACATCCATACATACACATCCACATTTACATCCATGCATCCACATCTACATCCTCATTCACATCCATACATCCACATTCATACATCCATACATCCACATTCATACATCCACATCCACATCCACATTCACATCCATACATCCACATTCATACATCCACATCCACATCCACATCCACATCCACATTCACATCCATACATCCATATTCATACATCCACATCCACATCCACATGCATCTTATCATATCTTATCACTTCCCATATCTTTTATGCATACCTCTATGCATGAAATTCAATTATGCTAAAAGTAACACTTTTATAATAAAATATTCAACTTTTATGCATACCTCTATGCATGAAATCCAATATGATAAAAGTAACACTTTTGATATAAAAAAATTATCCTTTATGCATACTTCTATGCATGAAAATTAAAAATGATAAAAGTAACACTTTTGATATAAAAAAATTTTCCTTTATGCATCCTTCTATGCATGAAAATTAAAAATGATAAAATAACACTTTTAATATAAAAAAATTACCCTTTATGCATACTTCTATGCATGAAAATTAAAAATGATAAAAGTATCACTTTTGATATAAAAATTTTCCTTTATGCATACTTCTATGCATGAAAAAATAAAAAATGATAAAAGTAACACTTTTGATATAAATTTTTTTTCTTTTATGCATACTTCTATGCATGAAAATTAAAAATGATAAAAGTAACACTTTTGATATAAAAAAATTATCCTTTATGCATGATATTAAAATTCAATTTCTCCATGATTATAATGAAATTCTTTCAATTAATCTAGGATGATAATTCCTAGAATATGGTAGGAAGTCCTCTTTTTATGCTTTGAATGAAATTATTTTATGCATAATTTTTATAAAAATTTTGCCATAGCTCCGCTGCTATGACTGATAAATCTCAATTTTTTCTAAGGGATAAAGCTTATCATTAAGGAAATAATTAAAATGATCTCTAATTGGATCATTAATCTATAGTGGATTGAATCATCAATATGCATAAACTAAAAGCATAGAAAAAAGCCATTAAATTGGCCTCAAGCATAGCTTAAGCTTGGGTTAAGGAAAAGCTTTATGAAAAGCTTGATTTGGATTGAGAACGGGTCATGAGTATGACCATTTCTTGAGTGAGAGAGAGAATTTACATAAAAATCATTAGAATTTAAACATAAATGAAAATTAACTTCAATAGCATTTATTACTTATGTAACTTTTCACTACTATTCAAACTTCAATAGTATTTAAAAAAAACCATACCAATTAAACTTCTCAAGCTTGAGAGGGGTTGAGAAGAGAGAAACATTGAGAAATTATAGAAAGATCAATATTCACTAATTACCTTACAACTTGCTTGATTCTTTGTTCACGGTAGAGGCCCCCAACCAATCAATTGGTTAAGTATGTTGATGGAGCCACTAATGGGGATTGAAGAAAGAGGGAAGCTCCAAAAACTAGTGAATTATTAAATGAATTCACAGTTCTTGACTTAGGTGGAGTAGAGTAACGATGCATAAACACTAACTATTTTTCAACAAGGGGGAGGCTTCTATTTATAGGAAAAATTGAGCTCCTAACCAAACAAACTGATTCTAGAATTTTCTAAATCAGTTTGGTCAATATTTGACCATTTTTAGGTCAGTTAAGCTAACTTTTTGGAACTAGACTTGAATGAGGAGAGAGGAGAGATGAAATATCTCAATTTTTATGAGTTTAAAACTCATTCAAGCATGTGAAATATGCACCTCCTTTAAAGAACTCCCCTTCCTTACATATGTGTCATAATGGAATCATTTTAATATTGCTCATAGTTTTTTTTTACTAATAAACCTTGTACATTTTCAACTCTTCATCTTATGTGAAATATGCACCTCCTTTAAAGAATTCCCCTTCCTTACATATGTGTCATAATGGAATCATTTTAATATTGCTCATAGTTTTTTACTAATAAACCTTGTACATTTTCAACTCTTCATCTTATGTGAAATATGCACCTCCTTTAAAGAATTCCCCTTCCTTACATATGTGTCATAATGGCATCATTTTAATATTGCTCATAGTTTTTTACTAATAAACCTTGTACATTTTCAACTCTTCATCTTATGTGAGCATTTACTCATTTTTGGATACCCAAAATATCTCATATTTTTAATATTGCTCATAGTTTTTTACTAATAAACCTTGTACATTTTCAACTCTTCACCTTATGTGAGCATTTACTCATTTTTGGGTATCTTCTTTTTTTACAAATTTGGATTTATCTCTTCCCTACACATGGATTGATGCTATTGGCCCATAGGAACCTTAATTGGACCATAGTCTAAAGATTTCTGAAAATCTAGACCCTTAGACTAAGGTTCTTTATACCTATTTCCAATTAATTCCAATTGCACATTGAAAAATTCTTTTTGAATTTCTATTTCAGGGGAACTCATCTGAATTATAAGAGATATTTTTCTATCCAAAAATATTCAAAATCTGAATATTCTCTCTCTAGAATATTTTTCTCTCTCTAGGCTAAAACAGATAGAAACAAGGTCTTTATATTTCTGAAGAGGGTTGATTACAGGGGAAGATACTAGACATCAAAAAGGGGTTGGGGGAGGAATCTTACAGGCATAGCAGTGTTTACTAGCAGCATTCCAACAACGTTTATTTTGTCGGGATATCGGGGATATCAGTCTGCTGCCCCGTAGCGAAATTTTTCTGCTCCGCTAACTAGTGTCTATAGTAGCGAAATTTCACTGTGCTGGGTAGCGAGTATAACAAAGAAATTTCATTGCTAGAAGCACGTAGTATAGGAGTGAAATTTCACTCTGCTATACTGTAATTTTGCTGCTGAGAGCAATGAAAATAGCAACGAAATTTCACTGCATAAAATTCTAGAGTTGTTGGATGCTGAATTTAAGTTATAAATGTCACATACACACAGAAAATGATTATAGTTTTAAAAAAAACATCCATAAGAACCCTCGGAGACATGTTTTGAGCAAAAAAAAAGATAGTTGAAAACTTGTGAGAAGCGAAACAATGTTAAGATCATGAATCTATCCCATCTTGTAATAAATCCATATGTGTTGCTTCATCAATGTCTATGTCTAATGGGAGCTTAATGAAAAGATGGCGTTCCATATCAATATCACCATCATTATCCAATGAAGCATTGTCATGATTGATAGGTGACTCATCATCTTCTTCAGATTAATGTTCCTCATGCTCTTGATTGGCCTCTTCCAAAATGTTTTCTTTATCCTCTTCTTCTAATGAACCAATTTAAGGTAGTACTTGCAACTCATCTATAGATTCGACCTCCACATCTTGATCTTGAAAGATATGTTTTGAACGAGGGGAAACTTGTATAACATACCACCACATTGGATCAATTTGATCGACGTGAAACACAACCTAATATCACAAAGCAAAGGGGTTACACTTTTATTATACTACATCAAGATTTAGTTTGGGATTAGTTGGGTTACTAACTTGTTGAGGTAATACAAAAGTATCTTTCTCATCATTCCAAAACTTGGTGGAATCAATTTGAAAGAACCCATTTGAATGTTTCTTTACAATTGCTTGAGCACCTCTATATATCACCTTAAACGATTTGATATCAAAGATGAATAGACTAAATGATCTAAATCCAACCTTAAGAATATCTTGAATAGTTTCACAATACTCAAGATTGTCCTCTATGTCACTGGTATCAAGTCTACTAGTTTGACTTTCTTGCTCAAACATTACCATCACATCACAATCAAATGTGTTTCTTTTAGAATCCACATGCTCTATGCAAAAGTGCCTTCCCTCTAACCATATTGCATTATATAGTTTGTACTAACATTAAACAAAATCATAACATTTAGTATAGTGCATTAAACAAGGTATATAATGACTAAAGCATGAGACAGGATGAAGAATGTACTTACTTGAGGGTCACATCCTCTTGCATACTCATGCTCTTCTCTTGTGATCATCTCTCCATTTTGCGATACCATCAATATTGTCATACGAAGCCATTCTATATTGATCACATTTGGTAGAGGTTCCAAGCCGGGTGGGAATGGCAAGCATCTATTGATTGCATCCTTGTATCTCCCAATCCACTTCTCCATGATGGAACTATTTAGAATGCAAAATGTATTCACCTTGTGGCATAATGCTTCATCCAGTCTTCGTTGCCTTCCTTTTCCTTGTGGCACATTAGTGATTAAATGGCACATTAGTGATTAAATGGTCATCCTCCTCATTGCTCCACAATCGTGGCATGGAAGGATCTATGTGAGATAGATGTGTTGAGATATACACAAGAGACTCTTGTATCAACCATCTCTCTGCCATGCTTGCTTCTGGCCTTGATATTTGTCTCACAAAGTCCTTTAAGGTTTTCATGAACCTTTTAAGGAAAAACACCCATCGAACATGCACAACACCACAAGGCGCCACTTCATCAGCCAAATGCACCACAAGATGCAATTGGCTATAGTAAGAATTTTTCTAGGAAAATTGTCCTCGATCATACACAATGCCTCTATAGCATTGAGATAAGCCATCTCAATGGATGTAGGATCTATCTCCTTTAAGGATATGTACCTACATACATAGCAATCATGTGTACGATTTACCAATACATAAATTCTGAGTATATGAGAATACCAAATATGCAATATAACTTAGCTAGTGAATTGAAGAGAAGATTCATACCTCACCAAGATTCCCATTTTGTAAATAGCCTCTCTCACCTTCTTGTCTCCACAACCAACTATAGCAATTGGAAGAATAAACTATGCATAGAAAAAAATGGAAGTTAGTATACAAGCCTACAAATTATGTTCCATAAAGAGAAAATCAAAAAGCGAATATTTATATACCTGTAATATCTTGTGCCAATTGTGTGTCATGAGGCCATATAATTTTACCTCTCCTTTCTTTTTGGTCTTTGTGAAGGCACCTTAATCAAAGGCTCGAGGTGCACATCCATGTTTGCTACCTTATACTTGCTTAGTATAAGGACAGCAAGCATGATATGACCTTTCTTGATTGCCACCCATGGAGAAAGGTTGTAATTCACCAATACAATAGGCTAAGTAGACCATGATGTGGGCTTGAAGCCAAATGGGTTACCACCATCCATGATGTGGACTTGAAGCCAAATGGGTTACCACCATCCATGACCAATAAGCCAAGACATAAGTGATAGGGCTCATCTTTAAACTCTGGTCATTGATTCTCCACATGTTGCCATGCCAATGAATCAGCTATACGGTATTCATGATGCCATAGGTTGAGCGATGAGTAGCATGCCATGTCATGAGTTCTGCAATCCCCTTACATTTAAACATGTGTTGGATAGGAGGAATGATAGGGAAGTGTCTCAACACTTTTCTGGGAACTTTGTCTCCTTGCAAATCATCCCTATAGCAACTCTCCCCATATTGTAGACATTGTATTGCATCTTTATTAACCCCTCTAAATAGCATGCAATCATTGGGACATATGTGTATTTTTGTGTAATCCATACCTAACATAGAGAGCATTTTACGACACCCATCTCGCGAGTTTGGTAATAGATTTTGAGGGGGGGAAATCTTCTTAAGAAGCCTACAACATAACATAAGAAATCATATGTCAAAATATTAGCAAGAGAGTATATAAAACATGAGACATTTTCAATTTAAGAGAATAGAATGAGGCGGTCTTACCTAAGAAGACTTATGAAACCTTCATCACTCCATCCATAAGTTGTTTGCAAGTTTAATAGCTCCAAGTTTGCTCACAATGTGGAGTACGAACATCCCTTATACAAAGGGGTGCTTGTCTCTCTATGTAAGGTTTCCTCCTCTTGTGACATTGGAGCTTTCTCACTATCTGAAAGCACTCTTTATGTCCGCATGAAAAAGATCATCTCCTTATCCTCAATCATTATGTGGACGATCTACTCATGAGACAGGCCCTGACCGCGAGGGGCACATTGCACCTTTCATCTCGCTGACCTACAAAATACATTTGACATTTTCGACATGGGTCTTCTGCATTGTTATTTAGGTATCCAATTTGTTCTGACTGAGGGGTGTTGGAATTAGGGTTGCAGGAATGCACACACAACTTCAAGAAGATGAGGAAGCTTGAGCACAACACAGTAGTGTATTATGAGTGCCAAAAATGAAAGATAACAAGCCCTAGAAGATAATGGGCGTATATACAATGCACGGGGGAAAAAACCTCCTAGTGAGGGAAAAAGTGCCCCGGCGGTCCTAAGTGTGTTCACACACATCACTACTATAATATGGTAACAAATCCCCCCTGGAGTGATGCGGTGAACAAGAGCTAGCACTCATGTATAGGGAAGTGTCTAGCTATGTGGACGAATCCACAAAAGGGAGTAAGCCCAAAGCTTTGCGAAAAGCTTCGAACTTCTCACGAGGCAGAGCCTTTGTGAAAAGGTCTGCAAGGTTATCCTGTGTTGGCACATAAGCCAAACTGATCTCTCCTGCAGAGAGTCTCTCCCTGACATAATGGTAGTGCACCTCAATGTGCTTCGTACGAGCATGGAACACTGGGTTCCGCGCAACTGCCAATGCGCTCTGACTGTCAGTGAAGATGGTGGTGGCAGATGGCTGCCCAACACCCAAATCAGCCATAAGGCGTCTGAGCCACACACACTCAACCGTAGCTGTGAAAGCTGCCCTGTACTCAGCTTCACAACTAGAAGTGGCCACAGTAGGCTGCTTCTTGCTCAACCATGATATGCATGAGCTTCCAAGCATGAAGCAAAAACCACTCGTGGACACGCGTGTGTCATAACAACCAGCCCAGTCAGAATCTGAAAAAGCATGTAAATCTGGCGGCAATGATAATTTGTTACCATATTATAGTAGTGATGTGTGTGAACACACTTAGGACCGCCGGGGCACTTTTTCCCTCACTAGGAGGTTTTTTCCCCCGTGCATTGTATATACGCCCATTATCTTCTAGGGCTTGTTATCTTTCATTTTTGGCACTCATAATACACTACTGTGTTGTGCTCAAGCTTCCTCATCTTCTTGAAGTTGTGTGTGCATTCCTGCAACCCTAATTCCAACAATTGGTATCAGAGCAGGCTTCCTCCTCCCGGGCAGCATCACCGGCACCTGCCGCTTCATCTCCTCCGATTGCAACGAGGTTTCACGAGCGTCTGCAGGTCAGTATATGCCGTGGAACCTATGCATTGTTTTACAACAATGAGTCTTCTTTATGCCTGTCTGCCTACAAAGACAGTGAGACTCAGCAAGATGTTTCGACACAAGAGTGTCAAGGAGTGGATATTGTTTCCTTCTTGGCAACTCATGCATCTCACGGCTCAGTAAGAAGTAGCCGACAAAAACCACATCTAGCTATGAAGCTAAATACAAGAGGGCATCATTCACACTACTATATGGAATGTGTCTGGCTTTGCCATCTTTTGGTTGATCTTAGTATCGTAGCAGGGTGAAAGCATGGATAGGTGGTGGTACAAAAAGTAGTGTCTTTGACACTCCTTTTAATACTACTTTTTATTTTGTTTTGGAGAGTTTTAGGTAAATTTAAGAGCATACTAGTCGTACATTTTAAGATTCTTGTCCATAAAAATACTTTGCAGAATATTATTTAGAATTTGAAGCGATAGTGGGAACCCTAAAATCAATCATCTTTTTTCTACTTGAAAGGAGAAAAGCGCATTAGTAGTTGCGCAGAATCTAGTATTCCATGCACGGACAAACCACATTGAGTTGCATTATCACTATGTCAGTGAACGACTCCATACTAGAGAGATAGCCTTGACCTATGTGCCGACATAGGCCAATGTGGGAGACGGTTTTACCAAGCCCCTTTCTAGGGAGAAGTTTGAAGCTTTCCGACAAGCTCTAAACTTATTACCTCTACGAGGATAGTGTGCTACACCTTGTATCAGTTCACACCATTCGCTTTAGGGGGGGTTGTTGGCCTTCTGCCTCTAAGAAATTCAGGTCGTCACACGGGCACTTTTTACCCTGTGCTTATTACAGGGGTTTTTTTCCCATGAGAACACACCCTTAGCATGTTATCAGTCACGTCAGCCCTCTAAGGGTATGAGTACATTGTACTCCACATGCTCATTAATCAATTGGTTACGTTCCAGCTGTGTCGCTATGTTGCTCTCTAAGATTTTGTGTGTGTTTTGTCTGAGTCTATGCAGAGTATCTCCTTTCACATCCAACACAAACTTCATTTCGAATGTTATATAGAGACTCTGCAGGATGGTGATTTGCCCATTCCACCAAACTAGGGCATTGTGTAAAGTGTGGTAGCGCAACATTTTAGTAAAAGAAATTCCACCTCTTACATAGCAGCCGTCTTTTCGACAGTCTCTAGATCATCCACATCCTTTCCAGAATCAAGATCGTCCTTCTGGATCTCCTCCTCAGCTAGCTGAACATGTTCCAACTGTTGGTGCTGCTAACATCAGGACTCACGCATTAAGGCGAGGCGAGGTTCAGTTTTATTACTTGACTATATGGTGAGAGTACCAATCCGAAACCAAAATCGAAATCCAACAATCTGGAAAATTTGGGGAAAAAACATTTATTTATTTTCTCAAATAGATTCTTAGACAAATACATCGTTCTGCTCATATTATAGACATTGATTTTAGGTAGCCGATTAGATAGATTAGGATTAACATATTGCCATAATATATTTACTTAGAAAATTATAGAATCTTGGCAAGATTCATTATTACTTATCCAAATAATCCTAATCATCAAGTGGATGGGCGTCGCGTTAGTCTAGTCTTCAAGGTGGGTGGACTAGCGGGTGTGCTAGGTGTTAACCTAGGAAATAAATCACCTTAGCTTTATTATTACTTTTACCTTAGCAACTTCTTCTTTGACTTTTTCAAAGTGGACGCCTTTGCAACTTCCTCCTGGGATAAAAACACTTCAAAAAGAGGACACCAGCTTTGAAGCGTCGTCGTCTTAATACATACTAGGCGCCGTCTTAATACATACTAGGGGTGGTTTGAGTTTATATTTGGAACGATTTGGAACGGATCGCAACAAGGAAGGAAGGCGCACACGAAGCTTCATGAGTCTCCTCTTTTGAATACTGAACACTTGTTCTCTACCCTTAATTTCTATATAATATCTATAGACGAGACCATCATATACGGGCAAGTTCAAATAGCCTGTGTTTCATCAAAAAGTTAAATTTGAGAGAACTAGAGCAGCAGCAGCAGCATCGTCGCCAACTTGTGTACTTAATAAGATGATGATGCAGCAGCAGCAACCAGTGGACCTCCTGCAGCTCTTACGTCCCTTCGTTGGTGGTCACACTCTACTGATCTGTACTTCTATGCTAGCCATCGCAATCTCCTCTCTGTTTGGTTACCTTCTCTACGTCTACTACTTGAGACCGGCTTCGCTGCGGAGCGCTTTGCAGCAGCAAGGCTTCACTGTGTTGCCTTATCGCCCCATAGCTGGAGACCTCCCTGAGATCAAGCGCCTGGAAGCCCAGGCTCAACTCTCCGACATTCCTTCCTCCTCTCATCACCATCTCCTTCTACCCCGTATCCTCCCCTTCTACCGAAATCTCCTCTCTAAGCACGCAGCAGGTATAATAGCATGCCTCCAATCCCTTTACCCCCCCCGTGATCAGTGGTTAGTCGAATTATATGATCGTAATTAGTAAGCAATGTCCTCCTTGGAGTGCCTTCAATTCTAAATCTGGATCTTATAAATAATCACCGCCTGATTCGTTTTCTTTGTTGATTATTATTTTGGCCGCTTGGCTTGTTTTTGCAGGTTCCAGGGTTGTGTATTGGAGGGGTAATCTGCCCACCCTCTTGATTAGCAACGCAGATGACGCTAGAAGCATTTTCTCTTCGGATGTGAAGCAATTACACAAGCCCTCTGCTTTCACTGTACGCTTCCACAGGTTGTTCGGAAATGGTCTCCTTCTTGCCAATGGTGACGACTGGCAACAACAACGCAACATCCTTCGCCCTGCATTCTTCTCTGAGAAGCTCAAGGTTTTCTTTTAAAAAGAATGCTGGGGATTCTCTTGATGAAAATAATAAATGATAAATTCATGTAACCATTGAAATAAGCTCTACTTAAATCTTGAAATCTTAATTAAGATGAGTCATATATACGCACATACATATGCATGTACACACGTTTGTATGTGTATATACACACACATATACATATATTATTTTGTTGGTTTTTTGGGGGGGGGGGGGGGATATTTAGCACTATCACAAAATTAAATTTAGTTAAATATTCACTTCTAACTTCCATTGTTGCAAATATTATTTCATTATTTTAAAGCTTTTGTATTTTTATTGTGTGGTAGGAGCTGGTGGCCGACATGGTGGCTAGTTCTTTGGAAATGGTGAAATCATGGGAGAGCCAAGTCAACAGCAACAGCAAGGAGGGACACGAGCTGGAGGTGGCACATGACATCAAGAATGTGACAGCTGATATTTTGGCACGCAGCTCATTCGGGTCCAGCTACCTCAAAGGAAAGTATGTGTTTCAGAGACAAGAGCGCCTCCTTGAACTCCTCACAAAGATCGTTGTCCCAAATAGTGTCATCCCATTCTATCAGTAAGTCTGTAGATGATAACGCTCCACGTCAAGTTTAAACTGTTAATTCTTGGATTATATATTACTCTCCACCTTATTGCTCTTCAACACACTTGGTTAAAGTCTAGTTCTTTAATGGGATGTTGTCAGGTACCTTCCCACTCAAACAAATCGTGAGGTCAAGGAGCTGGAGAAGAGAAACAATGAGGAGCTTCGTGAGATCATAGACTCCAAGAGAGAGGCCATGCTGGCTAATGCGACATCACGATCTCAGTCTGATTTGTTGGGCTTGATTTTGGCTGCAGAGGAGCAAGAGGCCAAGGTAGACAACAAGCGAGCTCACCTTACTACACAGCAAGTCATAGATGAATGCAAAACCTTCTTCTTTGCCGGCCATGAGACGACTGCAAACTTGCTTGCATGGACCATGGTTTTGTTATCGCTCAACCAAGAGTGGCAAGAGAAAGCAAGAGACGAAGTGTTGGAAGTGTGCGGAGAAAAAGGTGAACCTAAGGCAGACCATCTGAACAAGCTCAAAACTGTAAGGCACACCCACTCTTCCCTTGCTATGCTTCAAAAATTGCTTTTCATTC
>NW_028229449.1:107500-167500 GCF_041138505.1 Cibotium barometz | reverse complement strand
AAGTGTCATTTTCATTTAAAATGAATTTATGCATAGGAAGATGCATAAAAGATTGATTTTTACTTCGAAAGTATTAATCTCCTTAAATGGAATTTATGCATAAATAAATGTGTAAAGAAATCTTATATCAAATATAAGAATTCTCTTGTATTCTATAAATAGAAATGAGAGGTGATAGGATGTGATAAGAAGTGTATAAGATGTGATAGGAGGTGATAAGATGCTTATGAAATAAGTTAGGAGGTGATAAGATGAATTAAGATGTGTTTGGGATGAGGTAAGAAGTGTATGTGATAGGATAAGATGTATATGGGTTGTGATAGGGCGAGAATGGATGTGATGTAAAAGATTAGATGTGAAGGCATATGGGGTTATATGAATGGGAATGTGGAAATGGATGTATGTATGTGGATGTGTGGATGTGGAGATAGGAGTGTGGATGTATGAATGTGAAAATGTATGTATGCATGAAGATGTATATGCATAGATGTGAATATGGATGTAGATGCATAGATGTGAATGTGGATGTAGATGTATGCATGAAGATTTATATGCATAGATGTGAATGTGGATGTAGATGTGGAATGTGAATGTGGATGTATGCATGAGGATGTATATGCATAGATGTGAATGTGGATGTATAGATGTGAATGGGAATGTGGATGTGGATGTATGTGAATGTGGATGTAGATGTGGATGTATAGATGTGAATGTGGAATGTGGATGTGGATGTATGTATGTATGTGGATGTAGATGTGGATGTATAGATGTGAATGGGAATGTGGATGTGGATGTGGATATATGTATGTATGTGGATGTAGATGTGGATGTATAGATGTGAATGGGAATGTGGATGTGGATGTATAGATGTGAATGGGAATATGGATGTGGATGTATGTGAATGTGGATGTAGATGTATGGAAACGTGGATGTGGATGTATGTGAATGTGGATGTAGTTGTGGATGTATAGATGTGAATATATGATATGTGATGTGTAGGAATCTGAAGTGAAGAGATGGAAAATGATGTGATTAGATGAGTACATATATAAATGGATGTGGATATGGATATGGATGTGGATGTGGATATGGATGTGAATATATGATATGTGATGTGAAGGAATCTGAAGTGAAGAGATGGAAAATGATGTGATTGGATGACTACATATATAAATGGAATGTGGAATAAGTAATGTGGATTAATGAGGGATAATGTGGAAAAATGAGAGTTAATATAGAAATTGTATTTGTAAACTGTTGTAAATGCTGTTTGTAAATGGCTGTTTTATGTCAAGAATGCTGGGAAAGCATTTTGACCGTCTTGTGATTAAGGTCGTGGAGACCTAACTGATAAAGTTGCAACTGCTGACAGAGAGTCAATGGAGGACGTCTCGCGTAGCAAGGTCGGCCGAGGTCTTGACCAGCCTCAGTTCGATTAAAATGGTGAGCTTCCGGTACGGTGGATGAGGGACCAAGGAAGCGGCCTATGAGTGAAGCGCTAGGTCACCTGCGAAGGATCCTAGAGGGTGCTGACCATACGGTGCTCGGGCTCTGGGTCGCCCAGGATACCCATGCGTGCGTCGAGGAAGATATTGGAACAAGGAGTAAGGGTTGTTTTGTGAAACCGGGCATGGATCTGGTTGATTGACCTTGCTGGTCTTCAATGGATGAGTCCATGGCTCTTTATATGGATCTGTTGGTTGATCTTGCTGATCTTCAACGAGAGTCCATCTTGATTTTTATAAGTGATTATATTGTCGAGTATTATGGGCTAGGAACTATTGAAAAGGCCCCTGTGTGGACAGGTGGTGAGCGTTCTAGTTGCCAATGATGCCATAGATACTCTGATGAAGGAATGATGGAAAATTATGAATCAACCGGATAAATTGGAAGATTGTGATCAGTGGTACTATGGTTTCATTAAAGGATTGTTTTAAAGTTAGCTGATGCTAAGAAAAAGGCAATTTCATATTGGGTGTGTAAGTGGTGTGGCTAGTTTTATGTTTGCATGAACTTCCGGCTAGGGGGCCTTGGAACTCTTTTCCTTGGTACCCGGGACAAACCTAACCAAATTCCAAATTGGATCCCATCACTACAGCGGTTGGCTAACCCATGGGATCGGATGGGTTTAGGCTGGACTGATGGATCCGTAAATCGAGACTCAATTTCTGTTATTACGATAGATAAAGTAAATCCCGGATAGTAATTGTTCTATGGATAGGAATCAACGGCTGTGCCTCTTGATGGGGAAAAAAGCGTTGATCCCAATGATCCAAGTGCAAGTTTCTTCCTTGATCCGACCGAGTATCTTTATAGGGGCAGTCGGATCAGCGTGATTAGTAATGATCTTGACTACGTTAGAGTACAAAGTTATCTTGGTGGAATCGCCCGTGCTTTCCGGGTAAGGGAAGTTTTTCCGGGTTCGGTTTTGGAAAAACCGACTGATTAGTCTCTTGTCCGGATATCCGTGGACGAGGCCCCGAGTGTGGGTCCCTGCCCCGCGCATGAAGTGCTACTTCCGCTGCTAGTACCCTGAATCCGTCGCATGGTGGGGACAGGGATCTCACAATTTTGATTAGTCTAGATTACTTTAAATCAATTAAGAGTTGATTTTTAAGATAAATTAAGTAGAAAAATTTGAAAAATGGTCAGCCATACAAAGGAGGTTATGGTGAATTTTTTTGGAAATAAGTATTATCTTTTATTATGCTAAAAGAGTAATTCCTATCAATTCTACACTCTAAAAGTGTCATTTTCATGCATAGAAGATGCATATTGATTATTATTTTTTATGCATAAAGGAATAATTTTCTTTATTATGAAAGTGTTACTTTCATCAAAATAGATTTTTATACATAAATGAATAATTTTCTTTTATTATGAAAGTGTTACTTTTATCAAAATAGATTTTTATACATAAAGGAATAATTTTCTTTTATTATGAAAGTGTTACTTTCATCAAAATAGATTTTTATGCATAAAGGAATAATTTTCTTTTATAAAAGTGTTACTTTTATCATAATTGATTTTCATGCATAAAAGTATGCACAAAAGATTATTATTTTTATATAAAAGTGTTACTTTTATCATAGATGATTTTTATGCATAAATGGGTGCATAAATTTTTATTTTTTTTATATTAAAAGTGTGATTTTCATCATAAATGAATTGTATGCATAAAAGATATTTTTATATTAAAAGTGTGATTTCCATCATAAATGATTTTATGCATAAATAGGATGCATAAGAAAATTTCTTTTATTCAAAAAGAGTAATTCCTACTAAATTAGATTTATGCATGGGAAGATGCATAAAGAATTTATTTTAATCCAAAAGTTATTCTCATCAATTTGATTTTATGCATAGAAAGATGCATAAAGAAATCTATTTTTAGTTCAAAAGGGTTATTTTCATCAATTTTGATTTTATGCATAAGAAGAAGCATAAAAGATTGAAATTTTAATTCAAAAGTGTCATTTTCATTTAAAATAAATTTATGCGTAAGAAGATGCATAAAAGATTGATTTCTATTTCGAAAGTGTTATTCTCCTTAAAATGGAATTTATACATAAATAGATGCGTAAAGAAATCTTATATCAAAAATAAGAATTCTCTTGTATTCTATAAATAGATACGAGGATGTGAAACGAATCAGATAGATGAAAATGAACGAGGAATAGATGGAGATGTATGTATGTGAAAGAATGGACGTAGTTATATGTATGTGAAAGAAATGATGTAGATGTATGTATGTGAAGGATGTATGTGAAAGGAAAGATGTATGTGGAAATGGATGTATGAATGTAGATATGGAATGTGGATATGGATATGGATGTATGTGAATGTAAATGTGGATATGGATGTATGGATGTATGTATGTAGATGTGGATGTATGAATGAGGATGTGAAAATGGATGTATGGATGTAGATGTGGATGTATGGATGTGGATGTGGATGTATGGATATATGTATGTGGATGTGGATGTATGAATGAGGATGTGAAAATGGATGTATGGATGTATATGTGGACGTGGATTTATGGATGTGGATGTGGATATGGATGTATGAATGTGGATGTGGATGTATGGATGTGGATATGGATGTGTATGTATGAATGCAGATGTGGAATTAGATGTATGATGTGGATGTACGAATGTGGATGTGTATGTAGAATAATGAATGTGAATGTGTATGTGAAATAATGTGTCGTCGATATGAGTGAATGGATGAGAATGAGTACACATATGAGTGGAATGTGGAATAAGTAATGTGGACTAAGGAGGGATAATGTGGAAAGACGAGAGTTCGATATAGAAACTGTATTTTGTGACCTGTTTGTAAATGACTGTTTTATGTCAAGAATGCTAGGGAAGCATTTTGACCGTCTTGTGGATTAAGGTCATGGAGACCTAACTGATAAAGTTGCAACTGCTGAGACGGAGAGTCAATGGAGGACATCTCGCGTAGCAAGGTCGACCGAGGTCTTGACCAGCCTCGGTTCGATTTAAATGGTGAGCTTCCGGTACGGTGGATGAGGGACCAAGGAAGCGGCCTATGAGTGAAGCACTAGGTCACCTGCGAAGGATCCTAGAGGGTGCTGACCATATGGTGCTCGGGCTCTGGGTCGCCAAAGATACCCACACGTGCGTCGTGGAAGATATTGGAACAAGGACTAAGAGTTGTTTTCTGAAACCGGGCATGGATCTGGTTGATTGACCTTGCTGGTCCTCAACAGATGAGTCCATGGCTCTCTTATATGGATCTGTTGATTGATCTTGCTGATCTTCAACAAGGATTCCATCTTGATTTTTATATGTGAAAGTATTCCCGGGTACTATGAGCTAGGAATTATTGAAAAGGCCCCTGAGTGAACAGGTGGTGAGCGTTCTGGTTGCCAATGATGCTGGAAATATGGATTCAACCAGAGAATTCGAGGATTGTCATCAGAGACATAATGGTTTCATTAAAGGATTGTTTTAAAGTTAGTTGATGCTGAGAAAAAAGTAATTTCATATTGGGTGTGTAAGTGGTGTGACTAGTTTTATGTTTGCATGAACTTCCGGCTAGGGGGCCTGGGAACTCTTTTCCCTGGTACTCGGGACAAAACCTAACCAAATTCCTAATTGGATCCCGTCACTACAGTGGTTGGGTGGTTGGCTAACCCATGGGACTGGATGGGGTTAGGCTGGACTGATGGATCCGTAAATCGAGACTCAATTTCTGTTATTATGATAGATGAAGTAAATCTCGAATAGTAATTGTTCTATGGATAGGAATCAACGGCTGTGCCTCTTGATGGGGAAAAAAGCGTTGATCCCAATGATCCAAGTGCAAGTTTCTTCCTTGATCTGATCGAGTATCTTTATAGGTGCAGTCGGATCAGTTTGATCAGTAATTGTCTTGACTACGTTAGAGTAAAAAGTTATCCTGGTAGAATCGCTCGTGCTTTCCGGGTAAAGGAAGTTTTTTCGGGTTCGGTTTTGGAAAAACCGACGGATTAGTCTCTTGTCCGGATATCCGTGGACGAGGCCCCGAGTGTGGGACCCTGCCTCGCGCAAGAAGTGCTACTTCCGCTGCTAGCACCCCGAATCCATTGCGTGGTAGGGACAGGGATCTCACAGTTGGTATCAGAGCTATTTGGCTAATGAGGATCAACCGAGAAGCCAAATATGTCAAAAATTTATCAAGAAGCACTAAAAGGTTGTAATTGTGTGATAAAATTCATACAATTTGATATTCAAATTGAAATTCGTAAATCGGTAATTGGGTCTTCAGATGGAAGTACCGCAATTGTATGGAATCCCTGACTTGCTTGAGGCCTAGACATGATGGTATTTACCTTATAGTTCCAAGAACTACTGACTACTCGTATATACCGAGGGTATAACTGCAGCTCTTTATTGGCACTATATACGAGTAAATCTAAGACTTGAAATTATAAGCATTAATGCTATCCAGATCATGAATTTGAATGTGGTTGATATGATTTTTAAATTCTGGTTGTAAACTGATGAATTGATTTGGATTCTGATTGAAAAATGATGACTCTTGAAATTTGGTTGAAATGTAATAAGCTGAGCGAAACCACAATGAGGATGAATGGGATGAGGCCCTGTGATGATGTTCTTAACTGGAATGATGTTAATGACTTCAGCCAATCACTATGAGATTAGTAGATTGTGCTGACAGATTGCTACTGTAAACTTTTGTCCAGTGGATCAAGTTATAAATTAAAAATCTGAAAAATTGAAATCCCCATGGAGGATTGTTTAGATAGAAAAATCCAGTCTGATGGACCATTACTGTGTTAAAGATATGAATGAGATATTCTGAATGAATTGTTATTTATGCGTTCTATATGAGTATCTTTACCCCATGATTATGTGGGGAGCTGACCTATTTAAAGAACCCGAGAATCATTTGAATCAAAAATCGGATTGAATCATAAATAAAGAAACTTAACAAGAATTTTCGTATTGATAGGAACATGGATCGAGGTCGTCGTGGTAGAAATGTTAACCCCCAACTCGATGAAGAAGAGCTCGACCTGGCTGTTCATAAAACTCTTCATAGTTCGCAGCCTAGACCTTTCAAGGGTGGGGAATGAACGAGCCATTGGATACTTTAGTCAAGAATGCTAAACCTATCTCAATAGCCGAAGCAGTGAGAATGGCGAAGGATTTCGCCAAAGTCTTTGATGTCAAAGTCCCGCCAAAGCCAGCACCGTCACCTTTCAAAAGGTTTTTATTCCTAGAAGGTGATTCCAACCTTCCTCTGCCTAAGAGATATCAGGGTAAAACCCAGGATATGGGAAGTTTCAAAATGGAAGAAATGTCCTTTTCCCAAAACTCAATCCCCTGGAATTCAACTTCAGAAGTTCCACCCTTGAACAAGAGAGTGAAATGCTATAACTGTCAAGGATTTGGACATCGCAGTATGGATTGCCCAACTCCTTTTGGATCAAGGTTTTCAGGGCAGGGAAATCAGGGGTCAAGATTCCAGACTCCAGTCCCTTCCTTCCAGAGTAATCAGGGTTCTATCCGCCAAAATCAGGGAAATCCCAAAGGTAGACCCTCTATCCAACCTACAGTTTTAATCCAAAGTAATGCAAGACCTCTACCTTAGAATAGGGGAAGTCAAAAAGAGTTGTTCCCAAATCGGCCGTCCACTTCCAAGGCAGTAACGTTGGAAGTGATTGAAGAAGAAGAAGAAGATGAAAAAGATCATACTCCACCTGCGAGATGAGGACATCTCGCATTTTTTTTAAGTGGGATCCTCCTTAGGTGTCCTGGCACTTCACTCAGGGACCGCTTCGTCGGCCCTCGTCCATCGTACCGGAAGCTCACCATTTTAACCATACCGAGGCTGGTCAAGACCTGGGCAGGCTTTGCCGCGTGAGCTGTCCCTTGAACACTCCCCGCCAGCTGTTGCAACCGAACTTCCCTTAGATAAACATATATACCAAATGCTCCCTCCAGCATTTTGGCGTAAGACAGTCTTTTAAGAAAACAGGGTTTCTATGCAAGTTTTCAGTTTTGATTTTCTTTTTGAATACAATGATTATATCTTAATTCCGTATCCAAGATTTCTAGATCACAGGACTAAATTCTCAAGCAAAATTTCTCGAATTCTGCGCTCTTAACCTTAGATCAAAATCAAAGGTCTCAACTTAGTTTCAGATTCGGTGGGTGATTTGAGTATAAATTCAGGAACTAGTCGCATCATCATTTCTTGAAACTAACGAAGGAATTACATCTTGGTCAAAGTCTGATTCAGGTTTTTGAGTCTGGAACGGTTCTTCTTGAACTATCTTTATCAAATGGTAACATTTCAATTACTACTTTACTAAATTTAAAACTAATCATTTACCAATATTCATGGGAATTAGTCATAGGATTAAGAGAATTCTTATCTTAATATAAAAAATATTCTTTCATGCATACTTTTATACATAAAATCAATAATGATCAAAGTAACACTTTTATAATAATAAAATATTCTTTTATGCACAAAAATCTATTTTGATGAAAGTAACACTTTCATAATAAAAAAAAATTATTCCTTTATGCATAAAAATCTATTTTGATGAAAGTAACACTTTCATAATGAAAAAATTATTCCTTTATGCATAAAAATCTATTTTGATGAAAGTAACACTTTCATTTAAAAAAAATTATTCCTTTATGCATAAAAGTCTATTTTGATGAAAGTAACACTTTCATAATAAAAAAAATTATTCCTTTATGCATAAAAATCTATTTTGATGAAAGTAACACTTTCATAATAAAAAAAATTATTCCTTTATGCATAAAAATCTATTTTGATGAAAGTAACACTTTCATAATAAAAAATTTTATTCCTTTATGCATAAAAATCTATTTTGATGAAAGTAACACTTTCATAATAAAAGAAAATTATTCCTTTATGCATAAAAATCTATTTTGATGAAAGTAACACTTTCATAATAAAAGAAAATTATTCCTTTATGCATAAAAATCTATTTTGATGAAAGTAACTTTTTCATAATAAAAAAAATTATTCCTTTATGCATAAAAATCTATTTTGATGAAAGTAACACTTTCATGATAAAAAAAATATTCCTTTATGCATAAAAATCTATTTTGATGAAAGTAACACTTTCATAATAAAAAAATTATTCCTTTATGCATAAAAATCTATTTTGATGATTTAAGTAACACTTTCATAATAAAAGAAAATTATTCCTTTATGCATAAAAATCTATTTTGATGAAAGTAACACTTTCATAATAAAAAAAAATTATTCCTTTATGCATAAAAATCTATTTTGATGAAAGTAGCACTTTCATAATTAAAAAATTATTCCTTTATGCATAAAAATCTATTTTGATGAAAGTAACACTTTCATAATAAAAAAATTAATTCCTTTATGCATAAAAATCTATTTTGATGAAAGTAACACTTTCATAATAAAAAAATTATTCCTTTATGCAAAAAAAATAATAATGAATATGCATCTTCTATGCATGAAAATGACACTTTTAGAGTGTAGATTTGATAGAAATTACTCTTTTAGCATAATAAAAGGTAATACTTATTTCCAAAAAAATTCGCCAAAACCTCCTTTGTATGGCTGACCATTTTTTAAATTTTTCTACTTAATTTGTCTTAAAATTTAACTCTTAATTGATTTAAAGTAATCTAGACTAATCAAAATTCACTTATAAAAGAGAAAACATTATAAAAAATTTGATTTCAATAATTATCACTTTAACTAGGATAAAGAAGGGTTGATTCTAAGAAGAGAGAGGGGAAAAACCTTTCGATCAAGGCATAGCTTCCATTTATTACTTCAAACAATCATAAATATTAGAAAAACATAAAATCAATAAAGAAAATTACAAGAACCTCTACTTACATAGTTTCTTGGAGCTTTCCTTTGGCTTGAAGGTTTGAGGGTTCAACTCTTGTTTGTAACAAGAGTGGCCACCAATCTTTGGAAGAGGAAAATGTCAAAAACTAGTGAATTATTAATGAATTCACAGTTCTTGAATTGGGAGGAGTAGAGTAACAGTGCATAAACACTATTGAGTTTTCAACAAAGGGGAGGGCTTCTATTTATAGGAAAAATTGAGCTCCTAACCAAACAAACTGAATTCTAGAATTTTTCAACTCAGTTTGGTCACTTTTTGACAATTTTTAGATCAGTTAAGCTAACTTTTTCGAACTAGACTTGAATTAGGAGAGAGGAGAGATGAAATATCTCAATTTTTGAAGATTTAAAAGTCAATTGCACATGTGAAGTAGGCGTCTCATTCATGAGGGGAATTCCCCCATGCAAAGGTGTCAAAAATGCATCATTACTTCCAAATATCTCTTTTTTAACTCTGTAATCTCAATACTCTGCACAGTAATATCTTAATGGATTAATAATTAGAAATATTAGCTCTCTAATTATGATATTGCAAGAAATTCACTAAAAACTAGTTGCTAAAATCTGTGCAAACCCTAATTTCAAAAGTCAAGAAAATTAAGATCAAGAAGATCAAGAATTCAAACAGTAAAGTGGACTAGGGTTTTGAAAACATTTTTTTTTTACAAATTCAAAAATGATTAACATAAATGTCATTGCTAATCTTGTCAAACAAGAAATTAGCAAATCTGAAAACTGTGTAAAAATCAATTTCAAAAAATGATTAACACTAATCAAGATTAAGAAAATGCATTTCAAAAAATTAGATTAATAATAATCCAAAAATGATTATTAATCATTCCCTAAGCAAGGATCTAATCTAAGCACTCTAATCCTAGGGATCTAAGCCAAAAGCTCTGATACCAATTGGAATGGAGTGAATCATAAAGCTCAAATTAGGAACAAATCATCATGGATTAATACAAGATTAAGGATAATCTCATACAATGGTCATGATGCCTCAGTGAGTTAACCTCCCACCAAGAGGATGGAATCAACCTTCCATAGGCCTAGGTTGAAAGCCATGAGGCTCCAAGAGTCATGAGATGACTAATGTCAAAAGATATCAAAAAGTGTAAAGATGTCAAAAAGGTACAATGATAGTCCATGAGCCCCCTTTTATACTTGAGCCCATGACCAAGGTTCTAGACCTAAACTAAAGGTGTTGCTTCATTACAGTAGGACATTCATTTTACTTCAGCTACCAAATGGCCAAATGCCACTAGCATACCATGAGGTGCTCCAAGATACAAAGGTTACATAACCAGTTTGGTCTTAAAGAACTCAAGAGAAACATCCCTTTTTTATATCCCCCCCAAGGTTTTATATACATCACCACATATCAGAAAGGCTCCAATAGTGGTACTAGCACATTGCTTGAATGGTGAAGACCATCACTTAAGATGAAGATCTTGTTTAAGAATCCCTTCATCCCTAAAAAAATCATCACTGGGGCAAAGGGATTAAAGAGAAGAAAAAGAAGGTTTGTTATGTGAAATAAATCAATACAAACGGTGTCCCATTTTAAGCAATTCACTACCAAAGGATTGGAGCAACCGCCCAAAGCCCTTGCCATGATAGCCACCCAAAATTGTTAACATGACATAATCTCTATGGGCATGCTTCACAAGCTCCAAGAGGCCAAACATGAGAATTAAATTGGGCACTTCACTGATGAGTTACGAGAAATCTATTTGTAACCATTAATAGAAGGTAAATTGCACCCACATGCTAACCAAATTTTATCCCATGTAGCAAGTTTGGAGCTATCACAGCTAATGCACGTCATATAAGAACATCTTTGACTTTTCAAGCATGTAATCCATCCCACTGATGCCAAACTTTGCTAGTATAAGTTCATTGCCAATGCACATGTCATATGAGAACATCTTTGACTCTTGCTAAGCATGCAATCCACTACCAAAACATGTTGGTACAAGGTCACTGCATAGCCACAAAACCCTTCAACCAAAAAGCAAAGGGTTCAAAATCAAAATCCCATAGCAAAGCATGTTGGATGAGGGAGAAGATGCTCTGCGCACTCACATAGACACACACGCACACACAATGACACAGACAAGCTCAGAGAGCAAGAGAGACAAAGCTCGATGTTGGAAAGTACTTGATGATAATGATAAGAAATGAGTGTAATACAAGAGTACTAATAGAAGCCCTAGCCCTAGGGCTGATGTGGCTAACACACAAGAGTGTGTTCACAAGGGGAAAAACCCCTGCAAGCACATGGTAAAAAGTTCCCATGTGTGGGGTTGTTCACACGGACTTCTAGGCTAACAAAACCCCCTAAAGTGAATGATGTGAATGTGTATAAGGTATAGCAGACTAACCTGGAAAGAGTTCTGGTGAGCCCATCTGCTACATTGGCCTGAGTAGACACATAGGTTAAGGCAATCTCTCCTACATGGAGTCTTTCTTGACATACTGATAATGCACCTAAATGTGCTATGTCCACGTGACTGTCTGCATATATGCATTGAGACTGTTAGTAGTGAAAAAATGGTGGTAGAAGATAGCTATCCAATTCCAAGATTTGTCGATAGTAGATGGTAGAGCCATATATATTGCACAATAGCTGTGAATGCTTAGCTCCACAACCTGAAGTGGCTATTGTTGGAAATAATTTCCACTGTTGGACACCTTAGTGTTAGAACATTATTCCCAATAGCTATCAGTGGAGGCGGCAAGCATAAAGAAAACGCATTTCTACTCAACTGCGACACTGCATACTGAATTTCAAGACCGGTTCTGCATATGTAATAAGCCATCTGACATTTTGTTGATAAGGGGGGCAGCATCAAAAGCTTCATTGGAGAGGTAGCAGGATGCCCCCCTTGATTGCTATAAACTGGATAACTTAAATTATGCAAAAGCCCAATGTGTAAACATCAAGTGCATGTTGTAACATCACGAGCAAATCATCAAGGTCAATTTGTGCTGAATGTGTTAAATGTCGACAGGATCAGAAGACTGAATGCATGACTGTAACCCAATGATCAGTTTCCAATGCATGTAATGCGAAAGCAACAAGGGAGGAATTGGTACAATAAGATGCACCAGAGGCAACGTGTGTTCGACTACTATCAACGGTGGGAGATCACAATGGTTGCATCCTCTTCAAGTAACGCAACACCCATGGCATTAGAGCAATATGGGAAAGTTGGGCTGCTGAATCTGGTCGAATGGCAGCATCAAGCAAAGGACTAATTCAGAGCTAAAATAGGCTTAGCTGATTCAGTAAGAAATAGATAATGTGAGCACTATGAACAATAGAAAGGGATAAACTGTCAATGTCCACTGAATGTCAATACATCTAAAAAATAACCTGTGTCAATGGTCAAGCCGACAAGTTGGAATCGGCAATGGAAATGGGTTGATAGAACAAATCTGATAAGTGTGGGCAACATCCAACCACACCATGAGAGTATAAGGCAACCTCTCAGCATGGCAATGTAAAAAGGATGCATAATTTCACATAGATTGATGTAAAGAAACCTTGAATTATGTAGTTGACAAGGCAACCAAGCTAAAGACAATGTAATAGTATGGCTCCATTAGTATCCATGATGTTAATGAGCTATAAAGGTGAAGCAACTTAAAGAAGGAGCTGGGTTAGCATAAGTAATACATCTGAGCAAGTAAAACATCATTGCATACATGTATGTCTCGAAGACATAGCACAACTAAGGGGTCAATTGCATAAGTGACCACAAATATCACCACCATCAGTAATGTACATCATGTGTCCTCTCTCAAATGCAAAAGCCATAGAGATCATTCTGCTGATAATTGCTATAAAGCATAATAGTTGAGGATAAATCATCACCAGGATCAATGTCAGGCATAGCATGAACTGACAATCCTGATTCAGAGTACAGATCATCTTCAGGAGGATCAATGAGACAGGCATAATAGTATCATGCAATTCTACATTAGATGGACCAATAACTGACAATCCTACATGTGACAAGTATACGGTGCTTGGGCTCTGGGTTGCCGAAGATACCCACACGTACATCGTGGAAGATATTGGAACAAGGAGTAAGAGTTGTTTTTTGAATTTGGGCTTGGATTTGGTTAATTGACCTTGCTGGTCCTCAACAACGGATGAGTCCATGGCTCTTTTATATGGATTTGTTCGTTGATCTTGTTGATCTTCAACGGAGATTCCATTTTGATTTTTATAAGTGAATATATTATCGGATACTATGAGCTAGGAACTATCGAAAAGGCCCCTGAGTGGACAGGTGATGAGCGTTCTGGTTGCCAATGATGCCATAGGTACACCGATGAAGGAAAAATTAGAAATTAGGATTCAACCGAATATTTTGTAGGATTATGATCAGTGATACTATAGTTTTATTTAAAGATTTCTTTAAAGACAGCTGAATCAGTGAGAAAGGCAATTTCATATTGGGTGTGTAAGTGGTGTGACTAGTTTTAAGTTTGCATGAATATCCGACTAGGGGGCCTAGGAACTCTTTTCCCTAGTACCCGGGATTAAACCTAACCAAATTCTTAAATGGATCCCATCACTACAGTGGTTGGACGGTTGGCTAACCCACGGGACTTAGGCTGGACTGATGGATCCCTAATATGAGACTCAATTCTGTTATGGTACGATAGATGAAGTAAATCACGGATAAAAATTGTTCTATGGAAAAGAATCAACGGCTGTGCCTCTCAATGAGGAAAAAGTGTTGGTCTCTATGATCCAAGTGCAAGTCTTTTCCTTGATCTGACTATGGGAACTTATGGGTTCAGATCAGTTCAGTTAGTTAAGACTCTTGACTACGTTAGAGTAAAAATACCCTGGAGGAATCGCCCGTGCTTTCTGGGCGAGGGAAGTTTTTTTGGGTTCGGTTTTGGAAGAACCGAGGGATTAGTCTTTTGTCCGGATATACGTGGGCGAGGCCCCGAGTGAAGGACCTTGCCCCGCCTAAGAAGTGTTACTTCCGCTGCTAGCACCCAGGATTCGTTGCGTGGGGAGGGGACAGGGATCTTTCAAGAATGAAAATGGTGAGAAGGGAAAAAACCTAATGTCCTCTTTCCATATAGAAGAGGATATTACAAAACTAAATGAAATAGATATGTAGGATTTAGAATTTAATGATTATGAGGATATGGAAATAAAGGAGATGAAAGAAAAAATCTCTAAAACAAACTTGAGAAAATGATGGGTCTTCTTAGCTCCTTTGATGAGAGAGGAAGGATTGGGAGTAAATAAATATCTAAAAGTAACATTGGTTAAGGGAAGGAAAAAAACTCTAAAAAAAGGATTGAATGAAACCATAATTGAAGAGGGAAGACCATATTAGGGAGTTTGGAAAATTTCCATTACTTTGGGAATTTGCTTTTCAATCTACTTTTTGGTGTATCTTAATCATACCAATACCAAATTTGTCAGAGAATGTGGATTTAGAGCCTACTCTTTAAGAGCTTTCCAATGATATGTCACATGAGGGGGTGTTGACAAAATCGTAAAAGGATTTACCATGCCTCTATTTTTTAATCTTACAAAATGGAAATTAAAATTTTTCCAAACTTCCTAATATGGTAATAGGGTCCCAAAACAAGAGACCATGGTATGGTATATTCAAATATTCAAAGGCACCCACTTTTAGTGGAGGAGAGAAGAAGAGAAATAAAGATGCAATCCATTTTTTTCATTACAAAAATGGCAAGATTTGCATCTTTTAAGAAATGTGCTTGATCATAACCGCCCCATTGAAGCTAGCCTATTCTTACAAGGCAAAGCTTATAAGTGGTGGATGAGTTTAGCGAAAGGTAGGCAAGCACCTGATTCTTCGGATTCATTCAATGAATTATTCTTAAAGGAATATCTTCCTAAAAATGAAAAAGATCAAAATTTGGAGGATAGGAATAATTGTTCTATGGAACAAAAGAATTTAAATCTCACTCAATATATAGCTTGATATAGAGAATTTGTCTTAAAACTTAAGTACAATTTTAAAAAATTAAGAGGCTTCATTATAGGCCTAAAAAGGGAGTACAAGAAGAAAGTTCGCTCCAAAGAGCCAAAAAAACTTAGATGAGGCTATAAGATTTGCAAAAAATTTTGACAATATCACGGGTAATTGTAATCATAAAGAAAAATATAATTTTTTTTCATATAAACCTCATGGAGAAAATTTTGGCTCTTAAAAAAGAAAGGGTTTTTTCTTTAAAAAGGAAGAATCTTTTTATAAAAAATCCAATAGGCATTGGCTTGGGCATTGCATCATTACTTTTTGAAGCCATGTTGGTGGGCATTGGCTTGGGTACTGCATCTTTACTTTTTGAAGCCATGTTGGTGGGTATTGACCATCATACGCCTTTCTTCAATGCAGTAGCTAGTGGCTCCCTTGAGCTCCTCTCCTATGGGGGCTATGCATCATTGAAGCCATGCTGGTGGGTAATGGCCATCATTACATCATTACTTTTGAAGCCATGTTGGCACCCTTCTTCAGTGCACTAGATCCCTTGAGCTCCTCTCCTAGGGGGGCTATGAAAAATTATATTTTGGCATGAATCAAGGTTCTAACTTCTCACAACGACAATATTATGAGAAGGTAAAAGTCATTACTCTTGAAGACATGCCATATACTATGTTTTGGCCATCATATGCTTCTTTGATGCACCAACCAATGGCCCTCCCAAGATTCTCTCCTTGAGCATTATGATTGAGAGACATCCACAACAATCGCTAATGGTAAGCCAAAGACAGCATCACCTTTAGGAAAAGGGGTAGGTTAACCACTTTGGTAGATTATTTTGTACGATGCCCATGTCCACTTCTTGTAATTCAATCTTATCTTTTGTAAGAAAGTGTTATGTACTAAATGTGTCCTACCAATGTGCTTCCTGAGGAATGGGGAAGTCCTTTGACTTTATTTGTAACACAGAAAGAAGCTTGTAAGCCAAGGACTATTTTAAAGTCTTGCTTGATCAGGATGTGGCAAGTTGATGCTATTAAAAGATACCGAAAGGTATGGTGTGATCAAAAAAGTAAAATTTTCTTGTTTGAGGTAGTGGATGTGGTTTTGCTAGCTCCAAATGGGACCCCATGGAAGCAAGGTGAAACTTTGATGGTTGAGACTATGCAAGATAGCTCATAAAACCAATCAAGTCATGCTAATTACATTAAAGTAAGTTCACTTTCTAAATCATTTGAATGGATTTAGACTAAGGGCTGACTAAAGAAAATGTGGAAGAAAATCACCCACAAGGTTTGCTATGTGATGGTACATGTGTTGGGCTGAGCTGGTGTGGCGTGAAAATAAGGACTCGAGTTCAAACCCCGGCCCTAAAAAAAGCTCATTCAGCAAGCTGAATTTTGTACCATCTCTCGCAAAAAGAGAGGATATTTTTGCTTGTGTGATGATGTGGTGGTTAAATGTGACTAACGAATCCTACTAAGAAGTCCTCTAAAATTGCCAAAGGCTTCTAATCTAAAAAACCCAGCCCTAATTTGGTAGCCTAAGAGGACCCAAAAATGTTAAGGGTTACCAAAATATAAATACTTCTCCAATGCAAATTTTCTTCAAGATGTGTAAAAAGGAGTGGGAAAATTATTGGCACAAAAGAAAAGTCTCAATGAGGAAACTTATTTTCTCTCTAGACAATTCAATCACCTGTAAGTTAGACAAAATCAAAGGTAAGAATGGATACCTTGCATATAAACGGGTGCAAGTCTATCCAAAAAGCTTTGAAAACAAAATGACACCTTTATTAATCATGGATGGAAATCTATAATGGAGCTTCCATGATCATGTTCTACTCAGGTAGGTCTACTTCGGTACGTCTCAAAAAGGCTATTGGAACCTCTGCATTTTAGTGAATTGAGGATCCACAATATAATTCCCAGGAGCTTCCACGCTCATGTTCTATTCAGATAGGTCTACTCAGGCGTCCCAAAAAGGCTATTGGAACCTCCACATTTTGGTTGCTTAAGGCTCCAAAAACTACTTCCATGCTTAGCATGGCTTAGCATGAAGAGAAAAGACCATTTATGAATGTAGGTTGAACTCAAAATGAGGGTGTTGCACCTGCATCCAGTCACAACCCTTCACTTTCTTTGATGCTCCAACCCACTGCTATCTACTCTTGGCCTTCTACATCGATCTCCAAAGCACTCACCGGACGAGCGAAGCTCGAGTCCACGCGCCCCGCAGCCTTTTCCAACAATCAGTTCCTCCTCTTTCACAAAACGGCAGGAATACATGATGGCAACGCTTCTCCTCTGCCTTACTCGTGTCACCACTGACTCTCCTACGAGTCAAGACGCCCACCGCCGCACTCGAAGATAAAGAAGCCGCTGCTGGTACCTTCTCCAATCCAAACTTCATTCATTTTGTACATCACCACTGACTCTCCTACGAGTCAAGACGCCCACTGCCGCACTCGAAGATAAAGAAGCCGCTGCTGGTACCTTCTCCAATATCCCTTTGATCTGGGATAATATAAAACTCATGCATACTGTATACAATTATGGCAGATTTGCATTCCCTCGCAACACCACTGCTTGGTTTTATAAAGGGGAATGTTACAGTATGGATTACACCTACCATGCATACATGACTCACATGCACATGTACATTCACATGCAATGCACCGGACACTTGTCTGTTTCAATTAGTTGTAACAGTTTGTAACCACTTACAAGAGACCCTCTCACAATTGTAATACACAACTCTCGTACATACATCTCAAATTGCAATACATTCAGTTACATCCTCTTGTTCTTGGTAGTTGTGTTCATCCCCTTCACTCTGCATGTGCGCAGCTATGGAGGACCTCAACCTCTAACCAGGCTATCTCCTCTACCCCTTGGTTCTACCTGAACCTTAACATGTATATGCAACTGTGATGAAGCCTCTCTTTCAAATCAAATTTGAAGGGCTGACCTCAAACGGCTTATCGCACTTGGCTGCCCTTAATTTGGCTATTTTGGAGGTCACTAGCTGCATTTCAAAAATTCAATGTCCTCGGGGGTGCTGCCACTTACGTCAGCCACATCACCCCTCATAATCCTTTCCGGATCATCACAATTTTCAGCATTCTGGGCGTCCTTTAGCTTGATCACCACTCCATCAAACACTTTCATGTAGGGCCTTTTCACAAAATTCCCTGCAAAAGTACATGGTTGCAACACATGGTTAGAGAACAAAACCTGAGCTAGTTTAACTCGATACCACACCCATAGTGTCATCCATAGTTCCATTAAAGCTTACCTCAATTTTTTGTAGACACGGTACAGCAACACATATGGTTAGAGAAGAAAACCTGAGCAATAGTTTAACTCGACCCAAAGCTACCACACCCACAGTGGCATCCAGAGGTCCATTAAAGCTCACCTCAATTCTCTTTCTGATTTTGTAGACACGTACAGCAGCTTGTTCCCAATCTGAATACCTGGCTTTTGCAACTTCTAGCCAGATCACTTCCACACTTGCGCCTTCCCTGGGAAAATATGAACAGGAGAAACCCAGGATGTAAGCTAGGATTTCATTCGAAACTTCCACCTTTACACGTGCGTACCGAAGTTCACACCCAACCTTGCAAATGATACACCATGGACTGCGTGTGAATCTTGAACTATCGAGAGCAAGACCCTTAAATCACCATCCTTCATGAAGGCCGTGAATGGTCCATGGTTGGTTTCAAAAAGGGTCCTGGCTGCTGTTGGTCGCCCTTCCTTGGAGCATGGTCTCTAGGGCCATTCCCTTCACCTTGTACACCATTTTCGAGATCATCATTTTCTTATTTAGTGCCTGTTTGTACTATAAATCAGTCACGGGTTGACAGAAAAATGATTTGCACTGTCAAGTTGGTTCGTGAAATCAACTTCCCTTGCAACTGCTTGTCACCATTGTCATTAACATCCAAACGTGAAATCAGTCACGGGTTGAAAGAAAAATGATTTGCACTGTCAAGTTGGTTCGTGAAATCAACTTCCCTTGCAACTGCTTGTCACCATTGTCATTAACATCCAAACGTTGTGATCTGACCTCGTTAATCTCATAGTGCCTTCCCTGGAAGCATATGCTGCTTCCAGCTGGCCAATGGTCACCCAGTTCTGCCTTACCATGCGTTTGAACAGCTCTCACATTAGCCACTCCACTAGCTTGAAGCCATGAAGGCTGTGGGATCTTGATAGCTTTCACGTGATATCCATGGGGCGGTGTTGGGAATCCAAGCTTGCAAGTTACTCACAAGTCACGCGCATATGCCCTTCTGGCAAGCCGAACAATCTTGAACGTCTAGGGAATGGCCCTTGGGAGGCCCGTTTTCCAAAGAAGGGTGACCGGTGGCAGCCAGGAGCCCTATTATGGAAAATAGGCTAACCAATGACCATTCACGGGACTGTCATGATAGGAGGAGCCGATTCTGCAGTTGATGATGATGGGAGGACAGATTCTGCAGCTGATGGTGACGTGCAGGAGGTTCTGAGTTTGCTAGGTTGGAATCTGCACCGAATGGGAACGACACCCACTGATATGCCCAAATGCTAAGGCCAGTATCTCAGTGCCCATGCAATGAATCTTTCTTGCTCGCCTTCGACATTGGTTGTAGTAAAGAATCCATAAGAGATCCATATCCTTCTTCCTCCATTTGCATACTTAGTGTCTCTAGCTTAGCATAAATGTTCTCAGTTTGAGGATGACGTTTGTCACTGACAATGAAATCATGCACCTCATTGTTGACTTCGATAACGGCCTGTCCGGGCTTCTTCCATGCGTTTGCAGATAGTCTCAGCCTCTCTACTAAGGCTGCATCTTCCTGCATCCCAGCATACTTGTAAAGGTTATACATGAGCACGTATGCACCAGCCTTCTTGCCATCCATTGCCACAACATGATCAAAACAATGCCTTCCCATTTCCACATTGCTATGTAGTTTGCAGTGACTAAGCAAAGACATCCACCCGGCAACATCAAACACAAATGGCATGCATTGAAGCAAATCAGCTGCTTCCTCCAAGTGTCCAGCATGGCCAAGAAGATCAACCATACAATTATAGTGGTCGAGCGTAGGTGCAACTTTTTCCTTTTTCATGACTTCAAAGTGCTGGCAACCTTCAACTAATCGGCCCTCCCGACTGCAGGCCGAGAGAAGGCTAACCAAAGTCACATCATCTGGCTTCCAGCCCTCCCGTTGCATGCCCTCGTAATACTTCAGTGCCAAGCTGTACTTTTTGGCCTGTGCATAACCTGCCACCATTGCAGTCCAACTCACACTGTCCCTCATTTGCAGTCCATTGAACACTCTTTTACCATCCTCCATGCACCCACACGTGGCGTACATGTCAATCAGGGAGTTTCCCACATGTACATGGGCTTCAAGGTGCCTTTCAAGAATGAAGGCGTGGATTAGCTTGCCCTCTGCTGAAGCTGCCATATTGGAACATGACTTCAAAATGCTGACAAAGGTGATCGTGTCTGGTACCAGGGCCCCCTCTACCATCTTGTGGAAGAGTTGGATGGCATCCTGATCGTGCCCATGCAGGGCATACCCAGCAATCATAGCACTCCATGTCACCGTGTCCCGATGTGGCAATTTGTCAAACATCTTGCGTGCATCATCGATGCTCCGGCACTTCGCATACATATCAATAATGCTGCTTATAACAAATTCATGACACTCAAACCCAATCTCTATTATGGAGGCATGAAGGAGTCTGCCATGCTCAAGGGTCTCAAGGCCCGAACACGCTTTGAGAACGCTCACAAAAGTGGCAGTATCAGGTGCTAAACCTTTGGCTTGCATTTTCTGAAAAAGTTGCAGAGCCTTCAAACCATGTCCATGAGCGTGAGCATATCCACCAATCATTGCACTCCACGTCACCACATTTTTTCCCCCCAGTCTTTCAAACACACAATGTGCATCTTCAACACTTCCACGCTTTGAATACACATCAACTAGGGCACTTCCAACCACCAGATCTGACTCAAAGCCTCTTCTAAAGATTCCAATATGCATCAACCTGACATAACCTAAATCTGCTGCACCAGCACATGCTTTTAAACCACTAGCAAACGTGACTAAGTTTGGTTCTGTACCCTCCTGCCGCATTTTTTGGAAAAGTCTGAGGGCTTCCTCACTAGATCCATGCTGTGCATAGCCTGCAATCACGGCTGTCCATGTAACCACAGTCCGTACTGACACGCCATCAAAGACCTTGCGCGCATTCTGTAGGCTTCCACATTTGGCATACATGTCCGTGAGAGAGCTCCCAAGAAACGAATCTGACTCACAGCAACATTCAATGATGTGAAAATGCAGTAGTTTGCCTACATGCAAAGATGCTGCACTAGGGCATGCCTTCAGGATGCTTGCGAATGTGATACTGTTTGGCACAACACTCTCTTGCTGCATTTTTAGAAAGAGCTGAAATGCCTCCTGACAATGTCCATGCTGGGCATAACCCGCAATCATGGCATTCCAAGTCACCACATTTCGAAACTGCAAGCTATCAAACACTCCACGCGCCTCCTTTACACTCCCGCATTTCGTGTACATATCAACAAGAGCATTGTCAATGACTACATCTGGTTTCAAGCCACTGTTAAGTACCCTCTTGTGAATCAGCCTTCCATATGGCAGGCCTTCTGCACTAGCACATGCTTTGATGACGGCAACAAACACGTGTCCATCTGGTTTTACCCTTGATTGCAGCATTTGATGATACAGCACGATAGCCTGCTTGTTGCACTGGAACTTAACATGTGCAGAGATGATGGCACTCCATGTAAATGCATTGGGTTTAGACAGTTTGCTAAACACTTGATTGGCCTCCCCCAAGCTCCCACATGATGCGAACATGCGGATAAAGTGGCTCCCTTATGCATCTGACAGAGGCTGATACCTCGTGGTGAGCCTGTGCAGTGCTCTGCCTGCAGCCAGGTCTTGCTTGTCGATGCACCATCTCAGAAGACAGTAGAAAACGTTTGTAGGTATAGAAGATCCTTGCCGATACAGAAGATCAATAGACTGAAAAGCTTCGCCAAAATGTCCTTCGTTGCAAAGCTTCCTCAAACCTTCTAGAAGATTCTTAGGGGCAAGGTTCATGGTCATCCTGCATCGATCAGAATACTAAAAGTTCACAGAACATGTGTACGTACACACACACACACACATACGTATACACGTTACGTAACTACCTAGCTAGCTACACGTATTTCGTACGTGCGTACGTTTTGTTCTAGGAGGTCCCTCTATCAGAGGTGTCATTCCCTTGGCTATCAAAGGTTGTGCCTCTTCCTCCAATTCTGTCAATTCCATAGGAGGTTGGGAGATATCAGTTCAGCCTGCAGTTTCGTGATCTTCTTGGCTTCTCTGAGGGCTTCCTCCTCTAACTGGTCTTCCCTTCATTTTTTGCCCAATCATCACAGGCTCCTTTAGAAGTCTCTTTGGCAAGTCTCCTTCCAGATCTGCCCTGTCATCCTCTGTCTCCTTGGGCTCTAGGTTTTCATCAATTGTTCTACTGGAGGTCATGGTTGCTTCCAGCTCCCAGTTGAGCTCTTGCTGACCAACCAGGGGAGGGGTGAGCTCCAGTAACTCGTTTAGGCGAGTAGAGCTCAGAGCCCTTCATCGATTGTTCTTCTGGGTATGCCAAAAGTCCTGTTTCTTTAATACTTTCAATGACGCATACACATGGCATTAGTCCTAGGTTTACGTTTTTTTTAAACCCAGGAGCTCGCCGAAAAGCGGGACCACTCCTCGCGCAATTTTAGTGGGGGTATAGTGAGCAGGCATTAAAAATTGCGAGGGTCCAGAGATTAATCGAGAGGGGAGATGGGTTCTCAGGATGGGTGCCATGCATTAAGGTTTCGCGCGCCATTTCAAATGCCACATCGAGGGCAAATGTGGTATGCATGTATGATGGTGTCACGTTGTTATGGACTACCGCACCTCCCAAGAGAGAACTTTACCCATTTAGAATCGGAAGTAACAATAGACAACAACTTTCGTTGGGTACTTATCAATGCTTCAAGCTCATGTCCCTTGAGGCTCTCCAAGCTTGCTTTGGGAAGCTCCACTCCTCCAATCTCCACCTCCTCGCTCTCACCACGGAGTCACTCACATCACACTGCAAGGCAATCTTCCTCTCACTCTCCAATGCACACGCATAGAAGAGGAACATGCACTAGGGTACTCTCTCTCTCTCTCTCTCTCTCTCTCTCTCTCTCTCAAGACGAAGCAAGAGCTCTCATAGCACAAAGGGGGATTATGTTCTTTCATTATGAGAAATTGCCTTTTATACATATGGCCCTTATTCATACTTGGGCGTCCAAAACTTACTAACTAAGGCCTTGGGTAGCCAGTATCTCAAAATGTACAACTTTTATAGTACCTTTATATAACACTTATTAATGTCCTCAATTGGAGGAGCATCTTTGTTAATCCAAAATGGGATTAACATCCTCCCTACATGATCTAGGTTCTATCCTCAAAACCTTTTACTGAGGTCAAAAGACCTAGTCGCCGAACTCGTGTTTGTAGAAGTTCCGACGGGATTAAATCTTTTTCAGGGTTCTTCTAAATACGGAGTGTGATGTCCAGAACCCGCTGTTTACCATATCTTCAAACGTGATATGCATGTAACTGGGTAGACACCTTAGGCGATGATAATATAGCATCATGCCTCTTTAAGATGGACCTCCATTCATGTCAAAGCAAAGCTGCTCTGCTTCAAATCCATCATACCTTTCCTTTAGTTGATTGATAAGAACAGCAATCAGCTTCATGAATCTGATGGCGGCTACTATGTCTAGATCTGGAATTCTGCGCCATGCTCGTATCCATGTGAGCAGTTGATTTCTTTAACTTGTGATATCCTGGAATGTAGATGGCAAGAATTAAGGAAAGTTGTAACAGACGTGAGAATCCCTTTGCTTTGCTTCATGGAACTGGAGTGGAGTGAGCCATCTTTTGATTGGCATGTAAAGTGGATCCACTCTTTGTGTTGGTGGGGAGCACTGGTACTAAAAATTATACTCTGGCATTATCAGGTGCTCCTTGCGCCAATCAGGTTGTATGCCAAAATCCTCGAGTCTGGGATTGGTATCATCTGATCTAGATTGTTGTGTAGCCTCCCCTTGTATGTACTGTGGGTGTTGTTTGCACCATCTGCAGAAACAATAGCTGATCATGAATGTTACAATTCAAATTTCCAGTAGAGATCTGCCAAGTGTGCGGGTTGGCCAGCTTGGTGTGACGAGCCACATTCTCCCACAAGTTGCCCTCTCCTCCCATTGGTAACAACTCTTCTAATTCTGGCATTCGGCCTTGGAGAGGGTATGGTACATAAGGCTACCTTCGTGATTTCATGTTAGGATATGCATCTACCATGATCCTTTTGGTAGGCTTAAATGGTGTGATTTGCATCAGCACTTTGAACATGGGTTTAGGCTTTAAGAGTGGGTTGCCTGCTCGGATGAACCTCGTACTCTATAGTAGCTGACAAAGACTCAAGGATATTTATTGTATGTCGTCCTGAGGGTGAAGATCACGTACCTCAATCTTTGAATTCTTTTAAGATAGCAATGTGCTCTTCTTCTTCAGCCGCAGTTAAGTCTTTAGCAATGTGCTCTTCTTCTTCAGCCGCAGTTAAGATAGCAATGTGCTCTTCTTCTTCAGCCGCAGTTAAGTCTTTAGCAATGTGCTCTTCTTCTTCATCCGCAGTTAAGTCTTTAGCAATGTGCTCTTCTTCTTCAGCCGCAGTTAAGTCTTTAGCAATGTAGACAGGTTTGGTATCCTCCTTTGGCTCTGTAATGTCTACCTCCTTAACTTCCACTAGTCCATCGTAAGACATGGATTGTCCATTTTCCTTCACTCTTTTGGCCATCAATTGGAACACCTTTCGTTCATCAATGGTGTAGGTTTTGAAATGGTCCAGCACTGAGAGAGTAGGCCTAGCTTGTCATCCTCATCATCTTCTGTCCTAGCCATCGCTTTCTTTAGCCATCGCTTTCTGTCCTAGCCATCGCTTTCTTTAGCCAGAGCCTTATTTTGTTTTCTTCATCCGACCTTAGAGAGTTTTGGCGTATCCGGCTCTTGAGATGTGGCTTTCTCCTCTTGTTTTCTTGCCAAGGTTATCTTACTCAACTCCTCACCCCATTTCTTAGAAAACTCCTCGTGCACCTTAGTGGTCTCGAGATATCTTAGCCATTGGGGCATCCGTGGGTCTACTTCGTAATAGGGCATTTTGGTGAGCGGTATACCTCTTTTGTTTTTGCCATCTCCTAAGGCGTTGGGTGCTATTGTAGCCTTGCGGTCCAGAGTGCTATTGTAGCCTTACGGTCCAGACCCTTCTGTGTAGGAGGCTTCATCCTCTGTTTCTTCTTCTATTAGTTGCACATCTACCATGCACATTGAGGTGGTGGGAATGTTTCCTGATTCAACGTAACGGGTTCCTCTGGGGGCAACACATCTATATAGGCAAGAACATGCATCTAGTTTTCATCACTGAAATCCGGAGGTGGAAGCGACGCGTACATTTTGGCCTCTTCCTCTTCTTGTGAATTCTCCTTGACAGACTTGTAAGGATGTGGTTCATTTTGTGGTGACCAAATCATTTCCAAACAATTTCCCTTCCATCAGGTGTGCCTTCCAAATTTGTAGATCAATTTTCAGAATCTGCAAATCCTTTTCAACATACAATTGATCTAACACCTAATCATGCACCAATTTGGCTTCCCTCATGAAGGATCCACCCAAGATAATGTCATATGAATCCAGCTGACGCAGAAAGTCCATTACAATAAATGTATGATGGTAGTAGCATGAAAAGACCTTAAGCCTAATGTTTTTCAACAGCCCCATTGGTCTTGAGGATGTTTTATTTGCCATCGTGAGATGATTAGACTGCTCTTTCCAATTCTAGTTTTCCCCAGTTTTCCCAACATCATTTGGTAATAATGCTCACACCCGCACTTCCATCCAAGATAGCTAGTGCTTGGTACTTGTTATAGTGGATTGGAATTGTGGCATTCGTATCATCACTCTCATAATACCGGCCCAATTGGTTGACAAGTATTTTGACGAATCTGGGTGTTCCTCCTTCCTCATGTATTAGGTTTTTCTGTGCCATAGGTGATTGGGTCTCCCTTGTATTGGACATTGGGTTCAATCCTTCCTCTACCTCCTTGACATCTGCCCATAATGCCAATGTGTTGCGTAGCAATGGTCCAAGCAGGATTTTGACGGTTGTGGAAAATATTGTTGTGAGATTGCCTATGTCTCTAGGTTCTCTGGCAAGTGACAGTTCATTCCACATGTTTATCGCGTATTCAATCCTAGGGAATGAATGGATTGATAAATCTTGATTTGCTTCCTCAAACATTCTTACCATGAGGTCACACTGAGTCCCTTCCTCTCAGACTCTTTTGGAATTGGAGTAGTCACATCTAACTTCCTTTCTTTAGACAGCTCATTTCTTGGATACACTGTATCCCTAGCCCTATTAGCCCTCAATTTGGCTTTGTGGCTTTGTGGTTGTGTTGACATTCCTCAACCAAGGCCTTAGCTTCCTCAAGCTTCCTTATTTCCTCTTCATCATTAGGGTATTCTCCAACAATTTTGGGGGTTGTTGGTCTCTCTTTTGGCTACTCATTTGGTTTTGGCCCTTAGTCATCCCCTTCCTTTGATTGGGTGGATCCAATGTCAATGGTATCTTCCTCGGATCCATACCGAATCATGACCATGGTATCACCCTTTCCCCTTTTTTTCACTCTTCTCATTCTTCCCATCTTAGAGGTTGTAACACCTTTTGGATTTTTCTTTTTGTCTGCCTGTTTCGCTTGGGCACATGTCAGGACATTCAGTGGTGTGATGTTTCCAGGCTGCACACTTATAGTCATGATGGTGGCATGGTTAGAAGTAGAAGCAGAGCCATTGACACAATATGGGGAATCCTTGATCAAATGATCAACACCACACTTAACACATGAAAGTGTAGGCATGGCGTTGGTCTATGCTGCAACTGACTGGGTTTGGCCAGCATTAACCACATTCTTTAGAGGACACTCCGCTACTCGATGAGGTCCATTACAATGAAAACATTGTATGGGTCCCCTTCTCATAGTTGAGTTTATGTCTTTTCCTTTCCATTGTACCGTGGTTTGAAACACTGCTGGTGTTTTGATTTGTAAGACATATGATCTCTATGGGCTCCTTGTAGTCATTATTGACTTCTACCTCATGCATGATTTCTCCCTCTTCCAAGGGTTCCTCGATCAACAAACCTGGTTCATCTTGGCCTGTGGAGGCAATGGGGGTAGGATAGGTGGTAGCAATGACGACATGTCTTGCATTTTGAACATCCCTCTTGGCAAGTAGGAGGTATTCGGCTATCCTGTAGCCACATTGGTTTGCGTGGGTGGGGTTGGTAAGGCTAGAGGCACTCTGGGTACTGGCAATTGTGCTAGAGGTTGGACCTTGGGTATCTGCACATGGCAGTGTCATGGTTCCCTAATCTCTGACAGTGAGAGCACAATAGAGTAATTTCCATGGTCTTAGGTGAGGGCATTGAGTGCTCGTGTGATTTTGTCTACAAATAGAGCACCAAATCAACTCTCTCCAAAGGGTAGAGATGGGCATTCCCTGATGCTTCTCTCCCATCCCTAACCTTTAACTTCTCCAAGATGGCATTACTAAGTTCCTCGACTATCATGTTGCCAACTTGCTTATTCTTGGATCCTATGTCGTCCTGATGACTAGATACTCGTGATGCTACCATTACCGAAGTTGCCTTGGCATCTTCTGGTTGCGGCAACTCGAGCATATTATCCTCATATTCAATTGCTAGCTTACAACACATATCTAGAGTGGTCGGTCAAGCTAACACCAAACAATCATGCATCTTATGATCTCGGACTCCTCTCCAGAAGTAGGGAAATAACTGATCAGTTAGCCTTTCCCTCATTGTACATCTTGAGTTCAAGTGTTTAAGCTGAGAAATATAATCTCGCATGGACTCATTTTCTTTTTGCTTGATGTTGTGGAGTTGTGCCATAGGAATCCACCTATCACCACTTCGAGAGAAGCGTGACAATTCAAATTTCTAGTAAATCAGTTAATTACGGATTGGCCAAATTTGTGTGACAAGCCACATTTTCCCATAATGTCCCTTCTCTCCACCCATTAGTAACAACTCCTCTAAATATGCATTGGGGCTAGGAGAGGGTATGGAACGTAAGGCTGCCTCCTTGATTCCATGGTCGAGTATGTACTTGGCAGTATTCTTCTGGTAGGCTCAAAGGGTGTGATTTGCATTAGCACCTTAAACATGAGTTTCGATTTCAAAAGTGGATTTCCTACGCCGATGAAGTCCTCATATTCTATAGCTATCAAAGACTCAAGAATATTATCATCAAAAAAAGCTTGGATATCATCATGAGGGTGATGGCTACGTACCTCATTGAGAGCGGCCTTGGGAGATAGTGTTGGTGTCACAAACTCCTTGGGGGCGAGAGTGTTAGTGGAAAAATTAAGTGGGAGAGAAGAGAAGTGAGAGAAGATGTAATCTGCCTCAATTTTGTTAGTTGGAGATACATTAGGAAATGGGTTTAATCACTTACTGGACATGGATGGATAAGATGAGGAGGGTCATTATGTCTCTTCTTGACCCTTTTCGAAGCTTGGGGGTGGGAGGATGGGCTTGTTAGTTTTCATAAATTCCTGAAGATCATTGATATCATCGATGGTTATATGAGGATATTCTATATGCTCTTTATCAAAATTAAAAATCACATTAGTGAGCATAGTCTCTAAATGTTTGTGGATATTTCAGTAAAGCTTTATAATACCAAAAGGATGATATAATGTAGATTCGGAGAGCTTTAAATTTTGATGGGTATCATATACTTTAGTCCATCCATGGCTAATAACCCATTGATAACTTCGTGCAACCACCTCGTAGTTGGCCGATGTCATTGGGATATCATCTGGGATAAATAGGTCGAGTTTATCGACACTGTCATCCAAGATGTTTGAGTGTTATAGCACCCGACACCAACTACGGAGGTTTAGCACTATAGGATGTAAGGGAAAGAAAAAGATATTAGCCGGGTTAGTAAGCATTATATCCCCCCGAAGGATTCTCATTATGATTGTGGGGTCTGCATCTCTCTCTGTGTTCTGATGAATTAGTGTAAGGTCTCCTAGACTGAGGTCTTCTATGAGGATAATTTCGTATTAAAGGAGAGAGAGGGTTACTATAGATAAAAACAATGTTAGTATTTGAGGAGGGGGCCGAGGAGTCACTGGCAAACGAACCTATCTCTGCGCATTCGATGAGGAGTCGTAATTTATCAGTCTGTTTCGTCCTCTGAGATCTTTCCTAGAGGGTGAGTCGGTGTTCCAGATTCTGTATTCGTGAGTCTTTGGTGGTGAGGAGTGTGGAGATGGCAACTTCCCGCACATCTTGAGTAGCAGGCAGTTATGCATATCCTCTATCTTCTTCCTCTTCTATAATCCTTGAAGTTGTGGCCTGGACAGTAGCTTCTTCAAGTAGTCTTTGCCGCTCCTTTGGCAAGCTTTGGCTTGTAGTCAACTACTAGTGTACATGCTCAATTACTTGTTGATGACTAACAAGTATTTGATCTATCTCTTGGGACTTTGCATTGATTACCTCATTTAGGGCCTTCGGTTTCTTGGCATGCACTTTGTTCATCTTCTCTCTTTCTATTTGTAGGCTTATCACTCTATTTTCTGCTTGAGTAATTGCATCAGTGAGTGTTTTGATTTGTCTTGTATACCCATCTTCTTTTTCTTGGAATGTGGCTTATGCTTCCTCTATTTGTCTTACGTATCGTGCTTCCTTCTCCTTGGTATACGCCACTAAGCTCCTCATTTTCCTTTGTGTACGGACTATGGTTTTGTTGATGAATTTGTTATTACTTTCCAAAGTCTGCAATCTGGCCTCGTGTTCCTTGGTTTCCTTTAAGCTTTTTTAGGATAACTTCCCTGTGAGTGGCATTAGCTGCTACTAGCTTCTCCTTAAGTGCTTCACTTGGTCTGTAGACTTCTAGAGTTGTTTCCATAGCATAGCATTCCTTTCATGCAACAAGTGAGTGGTAAGCAAGTGAGATATCCATACTCTTTGCTCTTGGGTCCAAAGATCTACACTTGTGGAAGCCGAGCCTTCTGTTTGGTGCACCAGCAGCATATCTAGGCCTCCCATGGTTTCTTCGAGAAAGTGATGAGTGTCAACATTGTGCAAGAACGAACCTTCTTCAATTATGCCCTCACCTTCGAATCGCCTTCTCTTATTTGGACTCATGGTCTTGTCGAGTCTCTTCCTCTTCTCAGCATCTTGAGCTTCTTGAGATTTTGGGTGTGCTAAGGTGACCTCTTCATTCCTTTCGCCTTCATCCTTTTGTGGCACACTTGTTTTGCTGGATCTTGTGTTGCACCAACTATGAGACCCCTCTACCCCCTCCGTGCACCGGGGATTCCCGGTTGCTAGCAGTAGGAAATAGCTTCCTCTTGTGCCGCGGGGTAGGGTTTCCCACTCAGGGCCTCGCCCTCAAATGTCTGGACACGAGACTAATTTGGTGGTCATTCCGAAACCGAAACCGGGAAAATTTTCCTTGCCCGAAAAACGGGGATGATTTTACCTTTTTTGATTTTCTTAACAAATTTTCTAATGGGGTTAAGAGACTAAACTATCCTTCACCTGATTAAACCAGATAGAAGGAAAACTATCACTGACTTAGATTGAAGAAATCAACGCTTTTTTCCTAACCAAAATCAGGCACAGTCGTTGATCTAATCATTTGCACAGTCGTTGATCTAATCATTTGAGGAAATCAACGCTTTTTTCCTAATAGAAATTAGGCACATCCATTGATCTACTCATTTGAGAAATTCTTCATGTTTTTATTTAACTACTCGAATTCTAAGCGTATTCCTATTATTTTAATTTAATTATTAAAACTCCACTGTGATTCCAGCCATCCGGCCCATGGGTTTTAGCCACCACCCAACCACTGGAATCGGTAGAACCAGACAATTACTCACCCACCCATAATTGAATGCCTTTCTTAACTTTTGCTTTCGAATACAGATACGCACACACTCCTCTTTAAAACTTTAACTTATAAAATAATCCATTGACAAACAGTTATTGGTTACAGATATCATAACTCAAAAATTCCATCCAGTCCCTTGTTTCTCGAAAAATAGTATCACTCTGGACTCTCCGTTGAGACCACTAGTCAGCAACAAGATCCAGTAACAGTGTAAGATTCCTCCCCCAACCCCTTTTTGATGTCTAGTATCTTCCCCTGTAATCAACCCTCTTCAGAAATATAAAGACCCTGTTGCTAACTATTTTAGCCTAGAGAGAGGAAAATTATTCTAGAGAGAGAATATTCAGATTTTGAATATTTTTGGATAGAAAAATATCTCTTATAATTCAGATGAGTTCCCCTGAAACAGAAATTCAAAAAGAATTTTCCAATGTGCAATTGGAATTAATTGGAAATAGGTATAAAGAACCTTAGTCTAAGGGTCTAGATTTTCAGAAATCTTTAGACTATGGTCCAATTAAGGTTCCTATGGGCCAATAGCATCAATCCATGTGTAGGGAAGAGATAAATCCAAATTTGTAAAAAGAAGATACCCAAAAATGAGTAAATGCTCACATAAGATGAAGAGTTGAAAATGTACAAGGTTTATTAGTAAAAAACTATGAGCAATATTAAAATGATTCCATTATGACACATATGTAAGGAAGGGGAATTCTTTAAAGGAGGTGCATATTTCACATAAGATGAAGAGTTGAAAATGTACAAGGTTTATTAGTAAAAAACTATGAGCAATATTAAAATGATTCCATTATGACACATATGTAAGGAAGGGGAATTCTTTAAAGGAGGTGCATATTTCACATAAGATGAAGAGTTGAAAATGTACAAGGTTTATTAGTAAAAAAACTATGAGCAATATTAAAATGATTCCATTATGACACATATGTAAGGAAGGGGAGTTCTTTAAAGGAGGTGCATATTTCACATGCTTGAATGAGTTTTAAACTCATAAAAATTGAGATATTTCATCTCTCCTCTCTCCTCATTCAAGTCTAGTTCCAAAAAGTTAGCTTAACTGACCTAAAAATGGTCAAATATTGACCAAACTGATTTAGAAAATTCTAGAATCAGTTTGTTTGGTTAGGAGCTCAATTTTTCCTATAAATAGAAGCCTCCCCCTTGTTGAAAAATAGATAGTGTTTATGCATCGTTACTCTACTCCACCTAAGCCAAGAACTGTGAATTCATTTAATAATTCACTAGTTTTTGGAGCTTCCCTCTTTCTTCAATCCCCATTAGTGGCTCCATCAACATACTTAACCAATTGATTGGTTGGGGGCCTCTACCGTGAACAAAGAATCAAGCAAGTTGTAAGGTAATTAGTGAATATTGATCTTTCTATAATTTCTCAATGTTTTTCTCTTCTCAACCCCTCTCAAGCTTGAGAAGTTTAATTGGTATGGTTTTTTAAATGCTATTGAAGTTTGAATAGTAGTGAAGAGTTACATAATTTAATAAATGCTATTGAAGTTAATTTTCATTTATGTTTAAATTTTAATGATTTTTATGTAAATTCTCTCTCTCACTCAAGAAATGGTCATACTCTTGACCCATTCTCAATCCAAATCAAGCTTTTCATAAAGCTTTTCCTTAACCCAAGATTAAGCTATGCTTGAGGTCAAATTAATGGCTTTTTTCTATGCTTTTAGTTTATGTATATTGATGATTCAATCCATTATGGATTAATAATCCAATTAGAGATCATTTTAATTATTTCCTTAATGATAAGCATTATCCCTTAGAAAAATTGAGATTTATCAGTCATAGCAGCGGAGCTATGGCAAAATTTTTATAAAAATTATGCATAAAATAATTTCATTCAAAGCATAAAAAGAGGACTTCCTACCATATTCTAGGAATTATCATCCTAGATTAATTGAAAGAATTTCATTACAATCATGGAGAAATTGAATTTTAATATCATGCATAAAGGATAAGTTTTTATATCAAAAGTGTTATTTTTACCATTTTTATTTCATGCATAGAAGTATGCATAATGGATAAATTTTTATATCAAAAGTGTTATTTTTACCATTTTTATTTCATGCATAGAAGTATGCATAGTGGATAAATTTTTATATCAAAAGTGTTATTTTTATCATTTTTAATTTTCATGCATAGAAGTATGCATAAAAGAAAATTTTTATATCAAAAGTGTTACTTTTATCATTTTTAATTTTCATGCATAAAAGTATGCATAAAAGAAAGTTTTTATATCAAAAGTGTTACTTTTATCATTTTTAATTTTCATGCATAGAAGTATGCATAAAGGAAAATTTTTATATCAAAAGTGTTACTTTTATCATTTTTAATTTTCATGCATAAAAGTATGCATAAAAGAAAATTTTTATATCAAAAGTGTTACTTTTATCATTTTTAATTTTCATGCATAGAAGTATGCATAAAGGAAAAAATTTTATATCAAAAGTGTTACTTTTATCATTTTTAATTTTCATGCATAGAAGTATGCATAAAGGAAAAATTTTTATATCAAAAGTGTTACTTTTATCATATTGGATTTCATGCATGTAGGTATGCATAAAAGATATTCTTTTTATACTAAAAGTGTGATTTTCCTCATAAATGGATTTTATGCTTAACTTAGATGCATAAGAGAAATTCTTTTATTCTAAAAGTGTAATTCCCTACCAAATTGAAATTATGCATAAGAAGATGCATAAAAGATTGATTTTAATTTCGAAAGTGTTAGTCTCCTTAAATGGAATTTATGTATAAATAAATGTGTAGAGAAATCTTATATCAAATATAAGAATTCTCTTTAAAAAAAAAAAAGATATGAAATGTGATAAGATGTGATAAGATGTGTATGAGATGTGATAAGATTTGATAAGATGCGTATGGAAAGTGATAGGATGTGATAAGAGGTGTATGAGATGTAAAAAGATGTGATAAGATGTGTATGAGATGTGATAGAATGTGTTAAGATGAGTTAGGATGTGTTAAGATGTATATGGGATGTGTTAGGACGAGAATGGATGTAATATGGTTGTATGAATGTGATGTGGATGTATACATGTAGATATATATGTATGAATGTGAATGTTGATGTGGATGTGGATGTATGGATGTAGATACGGATGTGTATGTATGTATGTGGATGTGTATGTATGAATGAGGATGTAAAAATGGACATATGTATATAGATGTGGATGTATGGATGTATGTATGTAGATGTGGATGTATGTATGTAGATGTGGATGTATGGATGTGATTGTGAATGAAGAGGTGGATGTGAATGTATGGATGTAGATACAGATGTGGATGTATGTATGTAGATGTGGATGTATGGATATGATTATGAATGAAGAGGTGGATGTGAATGTATGGATGTAGATACGGATGTGGATGTATGTATGTGAATGTGGATGTATGAATGAGGATGTGAAAATGGATGTATGCATGTGAATGTGGATGTATGAATATGAATGTGGATGTGTGGATGTGGAAATGGAGGTATGGATGTATGAATGTAGATGTGGATGTATGCATGTAGATACGTATGTATGAATGTGAAATTGGATGTATGATGTGGACGTACGAACATGGATATGTATGTAGAATAATGAATATGAAGATGTATGTGAGATAATGTAGTCTATATGAGTGAATGGATGAGAACGAGTACACACTGAATGGAATGTGGAATAAGTAATGTGGTCCGAGAGTGGATAATATGGAAAGACAAGAGTTCGTTATAGAAACTGTATTTGTGACTGTTTGTAAATGACTGTTTTATGTCAAGAATGCTGGAGAAGCATTTTGACCGTCTTGAGGATTAAGGTCATGAAGACTGAACTGATAAAGTTGCAACTGCTGACGGAGAGTCAATGGAGGACGTCTCGCGTAGCAAGGTCGATCGAGGTCTTGACCAGCCTCGGCTCGATTTAAATGGTGAGCTTCCGGTACGGTGGATGAGGGACCAAGGAAGCGGCCTATGAGTGAAGCGCTAGGTCACCTGCGAAGGATCCTAGAGGGTGCTGACCATACGGTGCTCGGGCTCTGGGTCGCCGAAGATACCCACACGTGCGTCGTGGAAGATATTGGAATAAGGAGTAAGAGTTGTTTTCTGAAACCGGGCATGGATCTGGTTGATTGACCTTGCTGGTCCTCAACAGATGAGTCCATGGCTCTTTTATATGGATCTGTGGGTTGATCTTGCTGATCTTCCACGGAGACTCCATTCTATTATATGAATATAGTGCCGGTTACTATGAGCTAGGAACCATGGAAAAGGCCCCTGAGAGAACAGGTGGTGAGCGTTTTGGTTGCCAATGATGCCATAAGTATACCGATGAAAGAATGACTGGAAATAAGGATTCAACCAGAGACTTTGAGGATTGTCATCAGTGACATAATGGTTTTATTAAAGGATTGTTTTAAAGCTAGTTGATGCTAAGAAAAAGGCAATTTCATATTGGGTGTGTAAGTGGTATGACTAGTTTTATGTTTGCATGAACTTCCGGCTAGGGGGCCTTGGAACTCTTTTCCTTGGTACCCGGGACAAAACCTAAGCAAATTCCAAATTGGATCCCATCACTACAGTGGTTGGGCGGTTGGCTAACCCATGGGATCGGATGGGGTTAGGCTGGACTGATGGATCCGTAAATCGAGAATTAATTTCTATTATTACGATAGATGAAGTAAATCCCGGATAGAAATTGTTCTATGGATAGGAATCAACGGCTGTGCCTCTTGATGGGGAAAAAAGCGTTGATCCCAATGATCCAAGTGCAAGTTCTTCCTTGATTTGACCAAGTACCGTTAAAGGTGCAGTCAGATCAGTTTGATCAGTAATGATCTTGACTACGTTAGAGTAAAGAGTTATCCTGGTGGAATCGCCCGTGCTTTCCGGGTAAAGGAAGTTTTTCCGGTTTTGTTTTTGGACAAACCGACGGATTAGTCTCTTGTCCGGATATCCGTGGGCGAGGCCCCGAGTGTGGGACCCCTGTCCCGCGCGAGAAGTGCTACTTCCGCTGCTAGTACCCCGAATCCGTTGCTCGGTGGGAACAGGGATCTCACAGTTGGTATCAGAGCAGGTTTTGAAAGCTAATAAAGATAATTAAATTCTTATCTGAAATTGGTAATAAGAATTCAGAAACAGCATTTTCATAATGTATTTTCATTCCGTAAGCTTCTTTAATGAAGAAATTTTAATCAAAGAAATTGTTTTTATAGATGGAAGTTTCCCATTTATCTGGTATTCCCGACCTCACCCGGTCTCAAGATATGATTGCATTTGCCTTCGAGCATCTCATCTCTTCCGCTTCAACTCAAACAAGCCGAGCAAGACTCGCACGCCATTTCGCGGATTTATATTTTCCTACCCCAGCGGAGAGAATACAACATAAGTGGTTTGCAGGGCAATATGTCCACGCCCATTGCAACCGCCGTACAATGCTGTGGCAGAATCTCTCATTGACTATGATCCTGTTAAAGCTGAAAATGGTGCGTGGTGTCATTCTATATCATTCGACACCTCGAAATTTCAGACTTTCATGTCGAATTTATAGACTCCTTAGTCGATTTATCCCTAAGGAGAAAATAATAACTCCCTTCGCAGTTAGAGAACTTATGTAACAGGGCATGACTATGGCCCAGTACCGTCGTCTTATGTTTTTTTTTACGGACGATCGGATAAAGAAAAATCTATTTATCAGACTTAAGTCATAGATCTCCAATAAGATCAACTGAGGAGCCAATTATGTCAAAAGTTTATCAAGACGCACAAAAAGGTTGTAATTGTTTGATATAATTCATACAAATTGTTAATTCAAATTGAAATTCGTAAATTAGTAATTGGGTCTTCAATTGGAAGTACCGCAATTGTATGGAACCCTGACTTGCTTGAGACCTAGACATGATGGTATTTACCTTATAGTTTCGAGTATCATGACTATCCGTATATACCGAGGGTATAACTGCAGCTCTTTACCGACAGTATATACGAGTAAATCTAAGACTTGAAATTATAAGCGTTAATGCTATCCAGATGATGATTTCGAATGTGGTTGATATGATTTTTAATTCTGTTTGGGAACTGATGAATTGATTTGGATTCTGATTGAAAAATGATGATCCCTGAAACTGGGTTGAAATGTAATAAGCTGAGCGAAACCACAATGTGGATGATTGGGATGAGTCCCTGTAATGATAAATGATGAAAATGATTCAGCAAATCACTATGAGATTAGTGGATTGTGCTGTCAAATTGCTACTGTTAATACCTGAGACGGTAGATCAAGTTAAGGGATGACAAATTGAGAACTTGCTTAACTTAAATTCCGTGGAGGAATGTTCAGAAGGAATTTTTTCGGTCTAATGGACCATTATCGTGTTAAAGATATGAATGATATGATCTGAATGAATTGTTATTTAATGATGAGTTCTATATAAGGGATATTTATCCCCATATTCTGTTGGGTTGACCGGAATATAAGGAACCCCAGAATAAATTGGATCTTAAGCAAAAGAGTTGTCCTCTGCTTGCGAGATGAGGACATCTTGCACCTTTTAAGTGGGGTAGAATGTAAGATTCTCCCCCAGCCTTCGAGGTATACAGGAGTAAGAATCTCCCTTTCTGATCTTATAATTATTCTCTCTCTAAAATAAAAGAAAGATTCTGTTTAAAAAAGGAAGAACCTTTTCCCTGAATACTTCTCAAGAGTCCCACCTGTTTTAAGATTCAGAACAATGAGTTCAGAAGTGAGAATCGATGTTTTGGATATCAAGGTTTTGGTCTTCATTTGAGTACGGCCCAAAAGAAGTTCTTTATCTCTTGGGAAGTATAAGAAGTTATCTCCTAGATATTGTGGACCAAAGAAAGTAGGTGATTTAGCTTACGAACTTCTTTTATCTCCTCATCTCAAAGTTCTAAATGCCTTCTATAGAAAAATATGCCAAACCCAAATCATAGAAAGACGGTAAAACTTCAGTGGCAAGTTACCGTTGGCTTCTAAGTTACGCTAGCTCCTTCCTTTATATAAGTCGTAACTTTTACTTGTCGTTCACAGTAATCTTACTCCCATCGATCTCCTTTCTTTCTTAATCTCCTTCATGGCTTGGCAACAAGAATTAGTTTTATCCATAATGATTCCTCACCTTCAAGACGCAAGTGAGTCTGTGAAGAAGGATTTTATAGAACAGTATGAGCGCTCACTTTTTCCTCACCTAGGAACTTCTGTAGCGCAGACCAAATGGCGGACCTATCAAGACATAACTAGGGTAACACCCTGGGGTCAGCAGCACTTTCGTAACAATGTCCGCTTGGCCATGGTTATCGAAGCCTTGGGTTTGGGTCCTCGATACTACTGCGTCATGAGATCAAGACATCTTGGGTTTTCTGAGCGGGTCTTCTTACTGGCGTGTTTTCTTCCTCATGAGAAGATATGCCTTTACCCCGTTTTTGGCTTGCCTCTCAGAGGTCCTTTTGTTAGAACACCTCATACCACTGAGATAGGCGCAGCAATAACCCACAGAATCATTCCCATAGATGAGTTACCTTATACTTGTGCAGCTTGTGAGGACTGCTTTTGTGACCATATGATGGACGGGCTTATGGAAGTGTAAAGAGTTCCTCTATCTTTACTGTATAAGTTCCCAGAATGAATAAAGTTTAAATCTTGTTCGTATTTTGAATCTTGCTCTCTTTAAGACTTATCTTGGTGGTTAATCTTGATTAGAATTTTTCTCTAAGTCTCATATTCGTGAATCTTGCGAAATTATCACAAGTTGCGAGATGAGGACATCTCGCGTTTTTTAAGTGGGGTAGAATGTAAGATTCCTCCCCCAACCCCTTTTTGATGTCTAGTATCTTCCCCTGTAATCAACCCTCTTCAGAAATATAAAGACCCTGTTGCTAACTATTTTAGCCTAGAGAGAGGAAAATTATTCTAGAGAGAGAATATTCAGATTTTGAATATTTTTGGATAGAAAAATATCTCTTATAATTCAGATGAGTTCCCCTGAAACAGAAATTCAAAAAGAATTTTCCAATGTGCAATTGGAATTAATTGGAAATAGGTATAAAGAACCTTAGTCTAAGGGTCTAGATTTTCAGAAATCTTTAGACTATGGTCCAATTAAGGTTCCTATGGGCCAATAGCATCAATCCATGTGTAGGGAAGAGATAAATCCAAATTTGTAAAAAGAAGATACCCAAAAATGAGTAAATGCTCACATAAGATGAAGAGTTGAAAATGTACAAGGTTTATTAGTAAAAAACTATGAGCAATATTAAAATGATTCCATTATGACACATATGTAAGGAAGGGGAATTCTTTAAAGGAGGTGCATATTTCACATAAGATGAAGAGTTGAAAATGTACAAGGTTTATTAGTAAAAAACTATGAGCAATATTAAAATGATTCCATTATGACACATATGTAAGGAAGGGGAATTCTTTAAAGGAGGTGCATATTTCACATAAGATGAAGAGTTGAAAATGTACAAGGTTTATTAGTAAAAAAACTATGAGCAATATTAAAATGATTCCATTATGACACATATGTAAGGAAGGGGAGTTCTTTAAAGGAGGTGCATATTTCACATGCTTGAATGAGTTTTAAACTCATAAAAATTGAGATATTTCATCTCTCCTCTCTCCTCATTCAAGTCTAGTTCCAAAAAGTTAGCTTAACTGACCTAAAAATGGTCAAATATTGACCAAACTGATTTAGAAAATTCTAGAATCAGTTTGTTTGGTTAGGAGCTCAATTTTTCCTATAAATAGAAGCCTCCCCCTTGTTGAAAAATAGATAGTGTTTATGCATCGTTACTCTACTCCACCTAAGCCAAGAACTGTGAATTCATTTAATAATTCACTAGTTTTTGGAGCTTCCCTCTTTCTTCAATCCCCATTAGTGGCTCCATCAACATACTTAACCAATTGATTGGTTGGGGGCCTCTACCGTGAACAAAGAATCAAGCAAGTTGTAAGGTAATTAGTGAATATTGATCTTTCTATAATTTCTCAATGTTTTTCTCTTCTCAACCCCTCTCAAGCTTGAGAAGTTTAATTGGTATGGTTTTTTAAATGCTATTGAAGTTTGAATAGTAGTGAAGAGTTACATAATTTAATAAATGCTATTGAAGTTAATTTTCATTTATGTTTAAATTTTAATGATTTTTATGTAAATTCTCTCTCTCACTCAAGAAATGGTCATACTCTTGACCCATTCTCAATCCAAATCAAGCTTTTCATAAAGCTTTTCCTTAACCCAAGATTAAGCTATGCTTGAGGTCAAATTAATGGCTTTTTTCTATGCTTTTAGTTTATGTATATTGATGATTCAATCCATTATGGATTAATAATCCAATTAGAGATCATTTTAATTATTTCCTTAATGATAAGCATTATCCCTTAGAAAAATTGAGATTTATCAGTCATAGCAGCGGAGCTATGGCAAAATTTTTATAAAAATTATGCATAAAATAATTTCATTCAAAGCATAAAAAGAGGACTTCCTACCATATTCTAGGAATTATCATCCTAGATTAATTGAAAGAATTTCATTACAATCATGGAGAAATTGAATTTTAATATCATGCATAAAGGATAAGTTTTTATATCAAAAGTGTTATTTTTACCATTTTTATTTCATGCATAGAAGTATGCATAATGGATAAATTTTTATATCAAAAGTGTTATTTTTACCATTTTTATTTCATGCATAGAAGTATGCATAGTGGATAAATTTTTATATCAAAAGTGTTATTTTTATCATTTTTAATTTTCATGCATAGAAGTATGCATAAAAGAAAATTTTTATATCAAAAGTGTTACTTTTATCATTTTTAATTTTCATGCATAAAAGTATGCATAAAAGAAAGTTTTTATATCAAAAGTGTTACTTTTATCATTTTTAATTTTCATGCATAGAAGTATGCATAAAGGAAAATTTTTATATCAAAAGTGTTACTTTTATCATTTTTAATTTTCATGCATAAAAGTATGCATAAAAGAAAATTTTTATATCAAAAGTGTTACTTTTATCATTTTTAATTTTCATGCATAGAAGTATGCATAAAGGAAAAATTTTTATATCAAAAGTGTTACTTTTATCATTTTTAATTTTCATGCATAGAAGTATGCATAAAGGAAAAATTTTTATATCAAAAGTGTTACTTTTATCATATTGGATTTCATGCATGTAGGTATGCATAAAAGATATTCTTTTTATACTAAAAGTGTGATTTTCCTCATAAATGGATTTTATGCTTAACTTAGATGCATAAGAGAAATTCTTTTATTCTAAAAGTGTAATTCCCTACCAAATTGAAATTATGCATAAGAAGATGCATAAAAGATTGATTTTAATTTCGAAAGTGTTAGTCTCCTTAAATGGAATTTATGTATAAATAAATGTGTAGAGAAATCTTATATCAAATATAAGAATTCTCTTTAAAAAAAAAAAAGATATGAAATGTGATAAGATGTGATAAGATGTGTATGAGATGTGATAAGATTTGATAAGATGCGTATGGAAAGTGATAGGATGTGATAAGAGGTGTATGAGATGTAAAAAGATGTGATAAGATGTGTATGAGATGTGATAGAATGTGTTAAGATGAGTTAGGATGTGTTAAGATGTATATGGGATGTGTTAGGACGAGAATGGATGTAATATGGTTGTATGAATGTGATGTGGATGTATACATGTAGATATATATGTATGAATGTGAATGTTGATGTGGATGTGGATGTATGGATGTAGATACGGATGTGTATGTATGTATGTGGATGTGTATGTATGAATGAGGATGTAAAAATGGACATATGTATATAGATGTGGATGTATGGATGTATGTATGTAGATGTGGATGTATGTATGTAGATGTGGATGTATGGATGTGATTGTGAATGAAGAGGTGGATGTGAATGTATGGATGTAGATACAGATGTGGATGTATGTATGTAGATGTGGATGTATGGATATGATTATGAATGAAGAGGTGGATGTGAATGTATGGATGTAGATACGGATGTGGATGTATGTATGTGAATGTGGATGTATGAATGAGGATGTGAAAATGGATGTATGCATGTGAATGTGGATGTATGAATATGAATGTGGATGTGTGGATGTGGAAATGGAGGTATGGATGTATGAATGTAGATGTGGATGTATGCATGTAGATACGTATGTATGAATGTGAAATTGGATGTATGATGTGGACGTACGAACATGGATATGTATGTAGAATAATGAATATGAAGATGTATGTGAGATAATGTAGTCTATATGAGTGAATGGATGAGAACGAGTACACACTGAATGGAATGTGGAATAAGTAATGTGGTCCGAGAGTGGATAATATGGAAAGACAAGAGTTCGTTATAGAAACTGTATTTGTGACTGTTTGTAAATGACTGTTTTATGTCAAGAATGCTGGAGAAGCATTTTGACCGTCTTGAGGATTAAGGTCATGAAGACTGAACTGATAAAGTTGCAACTGCTGACGGAGAGTCAATGGAGGACGTCTCGCGTAGCAAGGTCGATCGAGGTCTTGACCAGCCTCGGCTCGATTTAAATGGTGAGCTTCCGGTACGGTGGATGAGGGACCAAGGAAGCGGCCTATGAGTGAAGCGCTAGGTCACCTGCGAAGGATCCTAGAGGGTGCTGACCATACGGTGCTCGGGCTCTGGGTCGCCGAAGATACCCACACGTGCGTCGTGGAAGATATTGGAATAAGGAGTAAGAGTTGTTTTCTGAAACCGGGCATGGATCTGGTTGATTGACCTTGCTGGTCCTCAACAGATGAGTCCATGGCTCTTTTATATGGATCTGTGGGTTGATCTTGCTGATCTTCCACGGAGACTCCATTCTATTATATGAATATAGTGCCGGTTACTATGAGCTAGGAACCATGGAAAAGGCCCCTGAGAGAACAGGTGGTGAGCGTTTTGGTTGCCAATGATGCCATAAGTATACCGATGAAAGAATGACTGGAAATAAGGATTCAACCAGAGACTTTGAGGATTGTCATCAGTGACATAATGGTTTTATTAAAGGATTGTTTTAAAGCTAGTTGATGCTAAGAAAAAGGCAATTTCATATTGGGTGTGTAAGTGGTATGACTAGTTTTATGTTTGCATGAACTTCCGGCTAGGGGGCCTTGGAACTCTTTTCCTTGGTACCCGGGACAAAACCTAAGCAAATTCCAAATTGGATCCCATCACTACAGTGGTTGGGCGGTTGGCTAACCCATGGGATCGGATGGGGTTAGGCTGGACTGATGGATCCGTAAATCGAGAATTAATTTCTATTATTACGATAGATGAAGTAAATCCCGGATAGAAATTGTTCTATGGATAGGAATCAACGGCTGTGCCTCTTGATGGGGAAAAAAGCGTTGATCCCAATGATCCAAGTGCAAGTTCTTCCTTGATTTGACCAAGTACCGTTAAAGGTGCAGTCAGATCAGTTTGATCAGTAATGATCTTGACTACGTTAGAGTAAAGAGTTATCCTGGTGGAATCGCCCGTGCTTTCCGGGTAAAGGAAGTTTTTCCGGTTTTGTTTTTGGACAAACCGACGGATTAGTCTCTTGTCCGGATATCCGTGGGCGAGGCCCCGAGTGTGGGACCCCTGTCCCGCGCGAGAAGTGCTACTTCCGCTGCTAGTACCCCGAATCCGTTGCTCGGTGGGAACAGGGATCTCACAGTTGGTATCAGAGCAGGTTTTGAAAGCTAATAAAGATAATTAAATTCTTATCTGAAATTGGTAATAAGAATTCAGAAACAGCATTTTCATAATGTATTTTCATTCCGTAAGCTTCTTTAATGAAGAAATTTTAATCAAAGAAATTGTTTTTATAGATGGAAGTTTCCCATTTATCTGGTATTCCCGACCTCACCCGGTCTCAAGATATGATTGCATTTGCCTTCGAGCATCTCATCTCTTCCGCTTCAACTCAAACAAGCCGAGCAAGACTCGCACGCCATTTCGCGGATTTATATTTTCCTACCCCAGCGGAGAGAATACAACATAAGTGGTTTGCAGGGCAATATGTCCACGCCCATTGCAACCGCCGTACAATGCTGTGGCAGAATCTCTCATTGACTATGATCCTGTTAAAGCTGAAAATGGTGCGTGGTGTCATTCTATATCATTCGACACCTCGAAATTTCAGACTTTCATGTCGAATTTATAGACTCCTTAGTCGATTTATCCCTAAGGAGAAAATAATAACTCCCTTCGCAGTTAGAGAACTTATGTAACAGGGCATGACTATGGCCCAGTACCGTCGTCTTATGTTTTTTTTTACGGACGATCGGATAAAGAAAAATCTATTTATCAGACTTAAGTCATAGATCTCCAATAAGATCAACTGAGGAGCCAATTATGTCAAAAGTTTATCAAGACGCACAAAAAGGTTGTAATTGTTTGATATAATTCATACAAATTGTTAATTCAAATTGAAATTCGTAAATTAGTAATTGGGTCTTCAATTGGAAGTACCGCAATTGTATGGAACCCTGACTTGCTTGAGACCTAGACATGATGGTATTTACCTTATAGTTTCGAGTATCATGACTATCCGTATATACCGAGGGTATAACTGCAGCTCTTTACCGACAGTATATACGAGTAAATCTAAGACTTGAAATTATAAGCGTTAATGCTATCCAGATGATGATTTCGAATGTGGTTGATATGATTTTTAATTCTGTTTGGGAACTGATGAATTGATTTGGATTCTGATTGAAAAATGATGATCCCTGAAACTGGGTTGAAATGTAATAAGCTGAGCGAAACCACAATGTGGATGATTGGGATGAGTCCCTGTAATGATAAATGATGAAAATGATTCAGCAAATCACTATGAGATTAGTGGATTGTGCTGTCAAATTGCTACTGTTAATACCTGAGACGGTAGATCAAGTTAAGGGATGACAAATTGAGAACTTGCTTAACTTAAATTCCGTGGAGGAATGTTCAGAAGGAATTTTTTCGGTCTAATGGACCATTATCGTGTTAAAGATATGAATGATATGATCTGAATGAATTGTTATTTAATGATGAGTTCTATATAAGGGATATTTATCCCCATATTCTGTTGGGTTGACCGGAATATAAGGAACCCCAGAATAAATTGGATCTTAAGCAAAAGAGTTGTCCTCTGCTTGCGAGATGAGGACATCTTGCACCTTTTAAGTGGGGTAGAATGTAAGATTCTCCCCCAGCCTTCGAGGTATACAGGAGTAAGAATCTCCCTTTCTGATCTTATAATTATTCTCTCTCTAAAATAAAAGAAAGATTCTGTTTAAAAAAGGAAGAACCTTTTCCCTGAATACTTCTCAAGAGTCCCACCTGTTTTAAGATTCAGAACAATGAGTTCAGAAGTGAGAATCGATGTTTTGGATATCAAGGTTTTGGTCTTCATTCGAGTACGGCCCAAAAGAAGTTCTTTATCTCTTGGGAAGTATAAGAAGTTATCTCCTAGATATTGTGGACCAAAGAAAGTAGGTGATTTAGCTTACGAACTTCTTTTATCTCCTCATCTCAAAGTTCTAAATGCCTTCTATAGAAAAATATGCCAAACCCAAATCATAGAAAGACGGTAAAACTTCAGTGGCAAGTTACCGTTGGCTTCTAAGTTACGCTAGCTCCTTCCTTTATATAAGTCGTAACTTTTACTTGTCGTTCACAGTAATCTTACTCCCATCGATCTCCTTTCTTTCTTAATCTCCTTCATGGCTTGGCAACAAGAATTAGTTTTATCCATAATGATTCCTCACCTTCAAGACGCAAGTGAGTCTGTGAAGAAGGATTTTATAGAACAGTATGAGCGCTCACTTTTTCCTCACCTAGGAACTTCTGTAGCGCAGACCAAATGGCGGACCTATCAAGACATAACTAGGGTAACACCCTGGGGTCAGCAGCACTTTCGTAACAATGTCCGCTTGGCCATGGTTATCGAAGCCTTGGGTTTGGGTCCTCGATACTACTGCGTCATGAGATCAAGACATCTTGGGTTTTCTGAGCGGGTCTTCTTACTGGCGTGTTTTCTTCCTCATGAGAAGATATGCCTTTACCCCGTTTTTGGCTTGCCTCTCAGAGGTCCTTTTGTTAGAACACCTCATACCACTGAGATAGGCGCAGCAATAACCCACAGAATCATTCCCATAGATGAGTTACCTTATACTTGTGCAGCTTGTGAGGACTGCTTTTGTGACCATATGATGGACGGGCTTATGGAAGTGTAAAGAGTTCCTCTATCTTTACTGTATAAGTTCCCAGAATGAATAAAGTTTAAATCTTGTTCGTATTTTGAATCTTGCTCTCTTTAAGACTTATCTTGGTGGTTAATCTTGATTAGAATTTTTCTCTAAGTCTCATATTCGTGAATCTTGCGAAATTATCACAAGTTGCGAGATGAGGACATCTCGCGTTTTTTAAGTGGGGTAGAATGTAAGATTCCTCCCCCAACCCCTTTTTGATGTCTAGTATCTTCCCCTGTAATCAACCCTCTTCAGAAATATAAAGACCCTGTTGCTAACTATTTTAGCCTAGAGAGAGGAAAATTATTCTAGAGAGAGAATATTCAGATTTTGAATATTTTTGGATAGAAAAATATCTCTTATAATTCAGATGAGTTCCCCTGAAACAGAAATTCAAAAAGAATTTTCCAATGTGCAATTGGAATTAATTGGAAATAGGTATAAAGAACCTTAGTCTAAGGGTCTAGATTTTCAGAAATCTTTAGACTATGGTCCAATTAAGGTTCCTATGGGCCAATAGCATCAATCCATGTGTAGGGAAGAGATAAATCCAAATTTGTAAAAAGAAGATACCCAAAAATGAGTAAATGCTCACATAAGATGAAGAGTTGAAAATGTACAAGGTTTATTAGTAAAAAACTATGAGCAATATTAAAATGATTCCATTATGACACATATGTAAGGAAGGGGAATTCTTTAAAGGAGGTGCATATTTCACATAAGATGAAGAGTTGAAAATGTACAAGGTTTATTAGTAAAAAACTATGAGCAATATTAAAATGATTCCATTATGACACATATGTAAGGAAGGGGAATTCTTTAAAGGAGGTGCATATTTCACATAAGATGAAGAGTTGAAAATGTACAAGGTTTATTAGTAAAAAAACTATGAGCAATATTAAAATGATTCCATTATGACACATATGTAAGGAAGGGGAGTTCTTTAAAGGAGGTGCATATTTCACATGCTTGAATGAGTTTTAAACTCATAAAAATTGAGATATTTCATCTCTCCTCTCTCCTCATTCAAGTCTAGTTCCAAAAAGTTAGCTTAACTGACCTAAAAATGGTCAAATATTGACCAAACTGATTTAGAAAATTCTAGAATCAGTTTGTTTGGTTAGGAGCTCAATTTTTCCTATAAATAGAAGCCTCCCCCTTGTTGAAAAATAGATAGTGTTTATGCATCGTTACTCTACTCCACCTAAGCCAAGAACTGTGAATTCATTTAATAATTCACTAGTTTTTGGAGCTTCCCTCTTTCTTCAATCCCCATTAGTGGCTCCATCAACATACTTAACCAATTGATTGGTTGGGGGCCTCTACCGTGAACAAAGAATCAAGCAAGTTGTAAGGTAATTAGTGAATATTGATCTTTCTATAATTTCTCAATGTTTTTCTCTTCTCAACCCCTCTCAAGCTTGAGAAGTTTAATTGGTATGGTTTTTTAAATGCTATTGAAGTTTGAATAGTAGTGAAGAGTTACATAATTTAATAAATGCTATTGAAGTTAATTTTCATTTATGTTTAAATTTTAATGATTTTTATGTAAATTCTCTCTCTCACTCAAGAAATGGTCATACTCTTGACCCATTCTCAATCCAAATCAAGCTTTTCATAAAGCTTTTCCTTAACCCAAGATTAAGCTATGCTTGAGGTCAAATTAATGGCTTTTTTCTATGCTTTTAGTTTATGTATATTGATGATTCAATCCATTATGGATTAATAATCCAATTAGAGATCATTTTAATTATTTCCTTAATGATAAGCATTATCCCTTAGAAAAATTGAGATTTATCAGTCATAGCAGCGGAGCTATGGCAAAATTTTTATAAAAATTATGCATAAAATAATTTCATTCAAAGCATAAAAAGAGGACTTCCTACCATATTCTAGGAATTATCATCCTAGATTAATTGAAAGAATTTCATTACAATCATGGAGAAATTGAATTTTAATATCATGCATAAAGGATAAGTTTTTATATCAAAAGTGTTATTTTTACCATTTTTATTTCATGCATAGAAGTATGCATAATGGATAAATTTTTATATCAAAAGTGTTATTTTTACCATTTTTATTTCATGCATAGAAGTATGCATAGTGGATAAATTTTTATATCAAAAGTGTTATTTTTATCATTTTTAATTTTCATGCATAGAAGTATGCATAAAAGAAAATTTTTATATCAAAAGTGTTACTTTTATCATTTTTAATTTTCATGCATAAAAGTATGCATAAAAGAAAGTTTTTATATCAAAAGTGTTACTTTTATCATTTTTAATTTTCATGCATAGAAGTATGCATAAAGGAAAATTTTTATATCAAAAGTGTTACTTTTATCATTTTTAATTTTCATGCATAAAAGTATGCATAAAAGAAAATTTTTATATCAAAAGTGTTACTTTTATCATTTTTAATTTTCATGCATAGAAGTATGCATAAAGGAAAAATTTTTATATCAAAAGTGTTACTTTTATCATTTTTAATTTTCATGCATAGAAGTATGCATAAAGGAAAAATTTTTATATCAAAAGTGTTACTTTTATCATATTGGATTTCATGCATGTAGGTATGCATAAAAGATATTCTTTTTATACTAAAAGTGTGATTTTCCTCATAAATGGATTTTATGCTTAACTTAGATGCATAAGAGAAATTCTTTTATTCTAAAAGTGTAATTCCCTACCAAATTGAAATTATGCATAAGAAGATGCATAAAAGATTGATTTTAATTTCGAAAGTGTTAGTCTCCTTAAATGGAATTTATGTATAAATAAATGTGTAGAGAAATCTTATATCAAATATAAGAATTCTCTTTAAAAAAAAAAAAGATATGAAATGTGATAAGATGTGATAAGATGTGTATGAGATGTGATAAGATTTGATAAGATGCGTATGGAAAGTGATAGGATGTGATAAGAGGTGTATGAGATGTAAAAAGATGTGATAAGATGTGTATGAGATGTGATAGAATGTGTTAAGATGAGTTAGGATGTGTTAAGATGTATATGGGATGTGTTAGGACGAGAATGGATGTAATATGGTTGTATGAATGTGATGTGGATGTATACATGTAGATATATATGTATGAATGTGAATGTTGATGTGGATGTGGATGTATGGATGTAGATACGGATGTGTATGTATGTATGTGGATGTGTATGTATGAATGAGGATGTAAAAATGGACATATGTATATAGATGTGGATGTATGGATGTATGTATGTAGATGTGGATGTATGTATGTAGATGTGGATGTATGGATGTGATTGTGAATGAAGAGGTGGATGTGAATGTATGGATGTAGATACAGATGTGGATGTATGTATGTAGATGTGGATGTATGGATATGATTATGAATGAAGAGGTGGATGTGAATGTATGGATGTAGATACGGATGTGGATGTATGTATGTGAATGTGGATGTATGAATGAGGATGTGAAAATGGATGTATGCATGTGAATGTGGATGTATGAATATGAATGTGGATGTGTGGATGTGGAAATGGAGGTATGGATGTATGAATGTAGATGTGGATGTATGCATGTAGATACGTATGTATGAATGTGAAATTGGATGTATGATGTGGACGTACGAACATGGATATGTATGTAGAATAATGAATATGAAGATGTATGTGAGATAATGTAGTCTATATGAGTGAATGGATGAGAACGAGTACACACTGAATGGAATGTGGAATAAGTAATGTGGTCCGAGAGTGGATAATATGGAAAGACAAGAGTTCGTTATAGAAACTGTATTTGTGACTGTTTGTAAATGACTGTTTTATGTCAAGAATGCTGGAGAAGCATTTTGACCGTCTTGAGGATTAAGGTCATGAAGACTGAACTGATAAAGTTGCAACTGCTGACGGAGAGTCAATGGAGGACGTCTCGCGTAGCAAGGTCGATCGAGGTCTTGACCAGCCTCGGCTCGATTTAAATGGTGAGCTTCCGGTACGGTGGATGAGGGACCAAGGAAGCGGCCTATGAGTGAAGCGCTAGGTCACCTGCGAAGGATCCTAGAGGGTGCTGACCATACGGTGCTCGGGCTCTGGGTCGCCGAAGATACCCACACGTGCGTCGTGGAAGATATTGGAATAAGGAGTAAGAGTTGTTTTCTGAAACCGGGCATGGATCTGGTTGATTGACCTTGCTGGTCCTCAACAGATGAGTCCATGGCTCTTTTATATGGATCTGTGGGTTGATCTTGCTGATCTTCCACGGAGACTCCATTCTATTATATGAATATAGTGCCGGTTACTATGAGCTAGGAACCATGGAAAAGGCCCCTGAGAGAACAGGTGGTGAGCGTTTTGGTTGCCAATGATGCCATAAGTATACCGATGAAAGAATGACTGGAAATAAGGATTCAACCAGAGACTTTGAGGATTGTCATCAGTGACATAATGGTTTTATTAAAGGATTGTTTTAAAGCTAGTTGATGCTAAGAAAAAGGCAATTTCATATTGGGTGTGTAAGTGGTATGACTAGTTTTATGTTTGCATGAACTTCCGGCTAGGGGGCCTTGGAACTCTTTTCCTTGGTACCCGGGACAAAACCTAAGCAAATTCCAAATTGGATCCCATCACTACAGTGGTTGGGCGGTTGGCTAACCCATGGGATCGGATGGGGTTAGGCTGGACTGATGGATCCGTAAATCGAGAATTAATTTCTATTATTACGATAGATGAAGTAAATCCCGGATAGAAATTGTTCTATGGATAGGAATCAACGGCTGTGCCTCTTGATGGGGAAAAAAGCGTTGATCCCAATGATCCAAGTGCAAGTTCTTCCTTGATTTGACCAAGTACCGTTAAAGGTGCAGTCAGATCAGTTTGATCAGTAATGATCTTGACTACGTTAGAGTAAAGAGTTATCCTGGTGGAATCGCCCGTGCTTTCCGGGTAAAGGAAGTTTTTCCGGTTTTGTTTTTGGACAAACCGACGGATTAGTCTCTTGTCCGGATATCCGTGGGCGAGGCCCCGAGTGTGGGACCCCTGTCCCGCGCGAGAAGTGCTACTTCCGCTGCTAGTACCCCGAATCCGTTGCTCGGTGGGAACAGGGATCTCACAGTTGGTATCAGAGCAGGTTTTGAAAGCTAATAAAGATAATTAAATTCTTATCTGAAATTGGTAATAAGAATTCAGAAACAGCATTTTCATAATGTATTTTCATTCCGTAAGCTTCTTTAATGAAGAAATTTTAATCAAAGAAATTGTTTTTATAGATGGAAGTTTCCCATTTATCTGGTATTCCCGACCTCACCCGGTCTCAAGATATGATTGCATTTGCCTTCGAGCATCTCATCTCTTCCGCTTCAACTCAAACAAGCCGAGCAAGACTCGCACGCCATTTCGCGGATTTATATTTTCCTACCCCAGCGGAGAGAATACAACATAAGTGGTTTGCAGGGCAATATGTCCACGCCCATTGCAACCGCCGTACAATGCTGTGGCAGAATCTCTCATTGACTATGATCCTGTTAAAGCTGAAAATGGTGCGTGGTGTCATTCTATATCATTCGACACCTCGAAATTTCAGACTTTCATGTCGAATTTATAGACTCCTTAGTCGATTTATCCCTAAGGAGAAAATAATAACTCCCTTCGCAGTTAGAGAACTTATGTAACAGGGCATGACTATGGCCCAGTACCGTCGTCTTATGTTTTTTTTTACGGACGATCGGATAAAGAAAAATCTATTTATCAGACTTAAGTCATAGATCTCCAATAAGATCAACTGAGGAGCCAATTATGTCAAAAGTTTATCAAGACGCACAAAAAGGTTGTAATTGTTTGATATAATTCATACAAATTGTTAATTCAAATTGAAATTCGTAAATTAGTAATTGGGTCTTCAATTGGAAGTACCGCAATTGTATGGAACCCTGACTTGCTTGAGACCTAGACATGATGGTATTTACCTTATAGTTTCGAGTATCATGACTATCCGTATATACCGAGGGTATAACTGCAGCTCTTTACCGACAGTATATACGAGTAAATCTAAGACTTGAAATTATAAGCGTTAATGCTATCCAGATGATGATTTCGAATGTGGTTGATATGATTTTTAATTCTGTTTGGGAACTGATGAATTGATTTGGATTCTGATTGAAAAATGATGATCCCTGAAACTGGGTTGAAATGTAATAAGCTGAGCGAAACCACAATGTGGATGATTGGGATGAGTCCCTGTAATGATAAATGATGAAAATGATTCAGCAAATCACTATGAGATTAGTGGATTGTGCTGTCAAATTGCTACTGTTAATACCTGAGACGGTAGATCAAGTTAAGGGATGACAAATTGAGAACTTGCTTAACTTAAATTCCGTGGAGGAATGTTCAGAAGGAATTTTTTCGGTCTAATGGACCATTATCGTGTTAAAGATATGAATGATATGATCTGAATGAATTGTTATTTAATGATGAGTTCTATATAAGGGATATTTATCCCCATATTCTGTTGGGTTGACCGGAATATAAGGAACCCCAGAATAAATTGGATCTTAAGCAAAAGAGTTGTCCTCTGCTTGCGAGATGAGGACATCTTGCACCTTTTAAGTGGGGTAGAATGTAAGATTCTCCCCCAGCCTTCGAGGTATACAGGAGTAAGAATCTCCCTTTCTGATCTTATAATTATTCTCTCTCTAAAATAAAAGAAAGATTCTGTTTAAAAAAGGAAGAACCTTTTCCCTGAATACTTCTCAAGAGTCCCACCTGTTTTAAGATTCAGAACAATGAGTTCAGAAGTGAGAATCGATGTTTTGGATATCAAGGTTTTGGTCTTCATTCGAGTACGGCCCAAAAGAAGTTCTTTATCTCTTGGGAAGTATAAGAAGTTATCTCCTAGATATTGTGGACCAAAGAAAGTAGGTGATTTAGCTTACGAACTTCTTTTATCTCCTCATCTCAAAGTTCTAAATGCCTTCTATAGAAAAATATGCCAAACCCAAATCATAGAAAGACGGTAAAACTTCAGTGGCAAGTTACCGTTGGCTTCTAAGTTACGCTAGCTCCTTCCTTTATATAAGTCGTAACTTTTACTTGTCGTTCACAGTAATCTTACTCCCATCGATCTCCTTTCTTTCTTAATCTCCTTCATGGCTTGGCAACAAGAATTAGTTTTATCCATAATGATTCCTCACCTTCAAGACGCAAGTGAGTCTGTGAAGAAGGATTTTATAGAACAGTATGAGCGCTCACTTTTTCCTCACCTAGGAACTTCTGTAGCGCAGACCAAATGGCGGACCTATCAAGACATAACTAGGGTAACACCCTGGGGTCAGCAGCACTTTCGTAACAATGTCCGCTTGGCCATGGTTATCGAAGCCTTGGGTTTGGGTCCTCGATACTACTGCGTCATGAGATCAAGACATCTTGGGTTTTCTGAGCGGGTCTTCTTACTGGCGTGTTTTCTTCCTCATGAGAAGATATGCCTTTACCCCGTTTTTGGCTTGCCTCTCAGAGGTCCTTTTGTTAGAACACCTCATACCACTGAGATAGGCGCAGCAATAACCCACAGAATCATTCCCATAGATGAGTTACCTTATACTTGTGCAGCTTGTGAGGACTGCTTTTGTGACCATATGATGGACGGGCTTATGGAAGTGTAAAGAGTTCCTCTATCTTTACTGTATAAGTTCCCAGAATGAATAAAGTTTAAATCTTGTTCGTATTTTGAATCTTGCTCTCTTTAAGACTTATCTTGGTGGTTAATCTTGATTAGAATTTTTCTCTAAGTCTCATATTCGTGAATCTTGCGAAATTATCACAAGTTGCGAGATGAGGACATCTCGCGTTTTTTAAGTGGGGTAGAATGTAAGATTCCTCCCCCAACCCCTTTTTGATGTCTAGTATCTTCCCCTGTAATCAACCCTCTTCAGAAATATAAAGACCCTGTTGCTAACTATTTTAGCCTAGAGAGAGGAAAATTATTCTAGAGAGAGAATATTCAGATTTTGAATATTTTTGGATAGAAAAATATCTCTTATAATTCAGATGAGTTCCCCTGAAACAGAAATTCAAAAAGAATTTTCCAATGTGCAATTGGAATTAATTGGAAATAGGTATAAAGAACCTTAGTCTAAGGGTCTAGATTTTCAGAAATCTTTAGACTATGGTCCAATTAAGGTTCCTATGGGCCAATAGCATCAATCCATGTGTAGGGAAGAGATAAATCCAAATTTGTAAAAAGAAGATACCCAAAAATGAGTAAATGCTCACATAAGATGAAGAGTTGAAAATGTACAAGGTTTATTAGTAAAAAACTATGAGCAATATTAAAATGATTCCATTATGACACATATGTAAGGAAGGGGAATTCTTTAAAGGAGGTGCATATTTCACATAAGATGAAGAGTTGAAAATGTACAAGGTTTATTAGTAAAAAACTATGAGCAATATTAAAATGATTCCATTATGACACATATGTAAGGAAGGGGAATTCTTTAAAGGAGGTGCATATTTCACATAAGATGAAGAGTTGAAAATGTACAAGGTTTATTAGTAAAAAAACTATGAGCAATATTAAAATGATTCCATTATGACACATATGTAAGGAAGGGGAGTTCTTTAAAGGAGGTGCATATTTCACATGCTTGAATGAGTTTTAAACTCATAAAAATTGAGATATTTCATCTCTCCTCTCTCCTCATTCAAGTCTAGTTCCAAAAAGTTAGCTTAACTGACCTAAAAATGGTCAAATATTGACCAAACTGATTTAGAAAATTCTAGAATCAGTTTGTTTGGTTAGGAGCTCAATTTTTCCTATAAATAGAAGCCTCCCCCTTGTTGAAAAATAGATAGTGTTTATGCATCGTTACTCTACTCCACCTAAGCCAAGAACTGTGAATTCATTTAATAATTCACTAGTTTTTGGAGCTTTCCTCTTTCTTCAATCCCCATTAGTGGCTCCATCAACATACTTAACCAATTGATTGGTTGGGGGCCTCTACCGTGAACAAAGAATCAAGCAAGTTGTAAGGTAATTAGTGAATATTGATCTTTCTATAATTTCTCAATGTTTTTCTCTTCTCAACCCCTCTCAAGCTTGAGAAGTTTAATTGGTATGGTTTTTTAAATGCTATTGAAGTTTGAATAGTAGTGAAGAGTTACATAATTTAATAAATGCTATTGAAGTTAATTTTCATTTATGTTTAAATTTTAATGATTTTTATGTAAATTCTCTCTCTCACTCAAGAAATGGTCATACTCTTGACCCATTCTCAATCCAAATCAAGCTTTTCATAAAGCTTTTCCTTAACCCAAGATTAAGCTATGCTTGAGGTCAAATTAATGGCTTTTTTCTATGCTTTTAGTTTATGTATATTGATGATTCAATCCATTATGGATTAATAATCCAATTAGAGATCATTTTAATTATTTCCTTAATGATAAGCATTATCCCTTAGAAAAATTGAGATTTATCAGTCATAGCAGCGGAGCTATGGCAAAATTTTTATAAAAATTATGCATAAAATAATTTCATTCAAAGCATAAAAAGAGGACTTCCTACCATATTCTAGGAATTATCATCCTAGATTAATTGAAAGAATTTCATTACAATCATGGAGAAATTGAATTTTAATATCATGCATAAAGGATAAGTTTTTATATCAAAAGTGTTATTTTTACCATTTTTATTTCATGCATAGAAGTATGCATAATGGATAAATTTTTATATCAAAAGTGTTATTTTTACCATTTTTATTTCATGCATAGAAGTATGCATAGTGGATAAATTTTTATATCAAAAGTGTTATTTTTATCATTTTTAATTTTCATGCATAGAAGTATGCATAAAAGAAAATTTTTATATCAAAAGTGTTACTTTTATCATTTTTAATTTTCATGCATAAAAGTATGCATAAAAGAAAGTTTTTATATCAAAAGTGTTACTTTTATCATTTTTAATTTTCATGCATAGAAGTTTGCATAAAGGAAAATTTTTATATCAAAAGTGTTACTTTTATCATTTTTAATTTTCATGCATAAAAGTATGCATAAAAGAAAATTTTTATATCAAAAGTGTTACTTTTATCATTTTTAATTTTCATGCATAGAAGTATGCATAAAGGAAAAATTTTTATATCAAAAGTGTTACTTTTATCATTTTTAATTTTCATGCATAGAAGTATGCATAAAGGAAAAATTTTTATATCAAAAGTGTTACTTTTATCATATTGGATTTCATGCATGTAGGTATGCATAAAAGATATTCTTTTTATACTAAAAGTGTGATTTTCCTCATAAATGGATTTTATGCTTAACTTAGATGCATAAGAGAAATTCTTTTATTCTAAAAGTGTAATTCCCTACCAAATTGAAATTATGCATAAGAAGATGCATAAAAGATTGATTTTAATTTCGAAAGTGTTAGTCTCCTTAAATGGAATTTATGTATAAATAAATGTGTAGAGAAATCTTATATCAAATATAAGAATTCTCTTTAAAAAAAAAAAGATATGAAATGTGATAAGATGTGATAAGATGTGTATGAGATGTGATAAGATTTGATAAGATGCGTATGGAAAGTGATAGGATGTGATAAGAGGTGTATGAGATGTAAAAAGATGTGATAAGATGTGTATGAGATGTGATAGAATGTGTTACGATGAGTTAGGATGTGTTAAGATGTATATGGGATGTGTTAGGACGAGAATGGATGTAATATGGTTGTATGAATGTGATGTGGATGTATACATGTAGATATATATGTATGAATGTGAATGTTGATGTGGATGTGGATGTATGGATGTAGATACGGATGTGTATGTATGTATGTGGATGTGTATGTATGAATGAGGATGTAAAAATGGACGTATGTATATAGATGTGGATGTATGGATGTATGTATGTAGATGTGGATGTATGTATGTAGATGTGGATGTATGGATGTGATTGTGAATGAAGAGGTGGATGTGAATGTATGGATGTAGATACAGATGTGGATGTATGTATGTAGATGTGGATGTATGGATATGATTGTGAATGAAGAGGTGGATGTGAATGTATGGATGTAGATATGGATGTGGATGTATGTATGTGAATGTGGATGTATGAATGAGGATGTGAAAATGGATGTATGCATGTGAATGTGAATGTATGAATATGAATGTGGATGTGTGGATGTGGAAATGGAGGTATGGATGTATGAATGTAGATGTGGATGTATGCATGTAGATGCGTATGTATGAATGTGAAATTGGATGTATGATGTGGACGTACGAACATGGATATGTATGTAGAATAATGAATATGAAGATGTATGTGAGATAATGTAGTCTATATGAGTGAATGGATGAGAACGAGTACACACTGAATGGAATGTGGAATAAGTAATGTGGTCCGAGAGTGGATAATATGGAAAGACAAGAGTTCGTTATAGAAACTGTATTTGTGACTGTTTGTAAATGACTGTTTTATGTCAAGAATGCTGGAGAAGCATTTTGACCGTCTTGAGGATTAAGGTCATGAAGACTGAACTGATAAAGTTGCAACTGCTGACGGAGAGTCAATGGAGGACGTCTCGCGTAGCAAGGTCGATCGAGGTCTTGACCAGCCTCGGCTCAATTTAAATGGTGAGCTTCCGGTACGGTGGATGAGGGACCAAGGAAGCGGCCTATGAGTGAAGCGCTAGGTCACCTGCGAAGGATCCTAGAGGGTGCTGACCATACGGTGCTCGGGCTCTGGGTCGCCGAAGATACCCACACGTGCGTCGTGGAAGATATTGGAATAAGGAGTAAGAGTTGTTTTCTGAAACCGGGCATGGATTTGGTTGATTGACCTTGCTGGTCCTCAACAGATGAGTCCATGGCTCTTTTATATGGATATGTGGGTTGATCTTGCTGATCTTCCACGGAGACTCCATTCTATTATATGAATATAGTGCCGGTTACTATGAGCTAGGAACCATGGAAAAGGCCCCTGTGAGAGAACAGGTGGTGAGCGTTTTGGTTGCCAATGATGCCATAAGTATACCGATGAAAGAATGACTGGAAATAAGGATTCAACCAGAGACTTTGAGGATTGTCATCAGTGACATAATGGTTTTATTAAAGGATTGTTTTAAAGCTAGTTGATGCTAAGAAAAAGGCAATTTCATATTGGGTGTGTAAGTGGTATGACTAGTTTTATGTTTGCATGAACTTCCGGCTAGGGGGCCTTGGAACTCTTTTCCTTGGTACCCGGGACAAAACCTAAGCAAATTCCAAATTGGATCCCATCACTACAGTGGTTGGGCGGTTGGCTAACCCATGAGATCGGATGGGGTTAGGCTGGACTGATGGATCCGTAAATCGAGAATTAATTTCTATTATTACGATAGATGAAGTAAATCCCGGATAGAAATTGTTCTATGGATAGGAATCAACGGCTGTGCCTCTTGATGGGGAAAAAAGCGTTGATCCCAATGATCCAAGTGCAAGTTCTTCCTTGATTTGACCAAGTACCGTTAAAGGTGCAGTCAGATCAGTTTGATCAGTAATGATCTTGACTACGTTAGAGTAAAGAGTTATCCTGGTGGAATCGCCCGTGCTTTCCGGGTAAAGGAAGTTTTTCCGGTTTTGTTTTTGGACAAACCGACGGATTAGTCTCTTGTCCGGATATCCGTGGGCGAGGCCCCGAGTGTGGGACCCCTGTCCCGTGCGAGAAGTGCTACTTCCGCTGCTAGTACCCCGAATCCGTTGCTCGGTGGGAACAGGGATCTCACAAACAGATTATAATCATTTCGTCCATCATACATATCTTCCACGACATACGCATGGGTATCCTAGGCACCACGAGCCCGTGCATCGCCTAGTCAGAACCCTCCAGGATCCTCCTTAGGTGTCCTGGCACTTCACTCAGGGACCGCTTCGTCGGCCCTCACCCATCGTACTATCGGAAGCGCACCATTTTTCAACAATACCGAGGCTGGTCAAGACCTAGGCAGGCTTTGTCGTGTGAGCTGTCCTTTGAACACTCCCCGCCAGCTGTTGCAATCGAAATTCCCTTAGAAAAACGTATACCAAATTCTCCCTCCATCATTCTGGCGTAAGATAGTCCTTTAAGAAAATAGAGTTTCTATGCAAGTTTTTAGTTTGATTTTCTTTTGAATACAAGGAGTATTTCTTGAATCAGTATCCCCAAAACTTCTTGATCGGCATTCTGAATTTCATACCAGAATTCCTCGAATTCTATA